>NC_134690.1:35525162-35825162 GCF_050947455.1 Rhinoderma darwinii | reverse complement strand
CAGACCACTTATCTGCTTTAAGCTACAACCTGTTGCTTCTTATCTGTGTATCAAACTTAGATTATTCTCTAACCACTTCTCCGTGTCACGCTACAATCTGTTGTCGCTTATCTGTGTACCGAATCTGAACTGCTAGTTAACTACTTTTGCTATTATGAACCTCCTATCAGATTGTTCCAGCCTCGGTACTTCAAATCTGCCACCGACATTAGGGCCCCATGCAAACGACCATAGATTTCGTCCATAATTACGGACCTATTCATTATTATGTCCGACTGACACTTTCCCGTATATTTACGGGAAGGTGTCCTTACGGCAGAAACCTTCCGTAAAAAATCCTATTTTTTTATTTTATGGATCGGGCTCCCATACTATATAATGGAAACACTGTCCACAAATGCGTATGACTGACCACAGCCGTCTGCGGCCGGATATGCCTGTAATCATAGACTGTGATTATGGGCACGGTCATGTGCATAGAGCCTTATATATATACCCACTACTGATGTTAGGATGCTCTGATATTTTGCTGCCCATATCTGCTGAAATTTTTTTATGTTACTGTCTATAAAAAAAAGTGCAAGAATGAGTTAAACAGACCGATTAACTTATAGCTGTATACACATAAAATACCGACAGAATACATGTCCTGGACTAGAGAATGTTCCTGTCTGAGGAGGGTCTCATATACTCACTGTTTAGTTTGATGTTTTGCTGCCAATAGATGGAACTGTTGATGTTATTGTCTAGAAAAAAGGGAATGAGTTAAGTTGATTGATAGACAGGCCACTTCACACGGCAGTATTTTGGTCAGTATTTTGCATTAGTATTTATAATCCAAATCCAGAAACAGAACATAAATATAAAAAGTATTATTGAAAGTTTTGCACCTCTTCCGTGTTTTGGCCTATAAATACCCATACAAAATACTGACCAAATGACTGCCATGGAAAAGGGGGCTTATAACTATATACACAAACAGAATACATGTCCTGGGCTGCAGAATGTCCTTGCCTGGTGAGGGTCTCATTTTGTAAGGATTCATACCCAGAAACTCCTGTGTCCGAGGAGGCAGCAGCTCTTCTCATTGAGCTATAGGGGATGTTGGACAGCTCCACTGCTGAATCTGTTGTCCAGGTTTTCTTGACTTTTGCCTCTCTGGATTCCTTTCCTTTAATGCCTTTTAGGTCTCGCTCTTTTGGCTTACTATATAAACCTGTCCTTGCACTTCCTGAGTGTCAGACTATTGAGGTTCCTGCCTGTAGACTAGTTCCTTTCTCTACAAACTGTAGCACCTTATTTGTGTACCGAACATGTATTGTTTCCTCACCACGTCTCTGCTTCATTCTACAACCTGTTGCTGCTTATCTGTGTACCGAACCTGGACTGTTTCTTAATTACTTTTGCTATTATCAACCTCCTGCCTAATCATTTTAGCCACCGGTCTCCAAACCTGCCACCGACCTTGACATATATACTCACTACTTATGTTCGGATGTTCTTATCTTTTGCTGCCCATGTCTGCTCGAAAATTTTTGATGTTAATTTCTAGAAAAAAATTAAAGGAATGAACCATTAACTTTTAGCTTTATACACATAATCCACCAACCAAATGCATGTCCTGGACCTGAGGTTGCCCCTGTCTGGGGAGGGTCTCGTATACTCACTAATGATGTTATGATGTACTGATGTTATGCTGCCCAAATCTCTGATGTCAATTTTTGATGTTATGCTGCTCAAATCTCTGATGTCAATTTTTGATGTTAATGTCTAGAAAAAATAGGAAGAAATTAGTTTAACAGATTGGATAATTTATTGCACAGGCAGAATACATGTTCTGGACTAGAGAACGTCCCTGTTTGGGGAGGGTCTTATATACTCACTGTTTATTGTGATGTTTCTGAAACTGTTGATGTTATTTTCTAGAAAAAAGGGAATAAGTCAAACAAATTGATTGATTGATTGATTGTATATATAATACAAAGACTGAATACATGTCCTGGGCTGCAGAATGTGATGATGCTGCTGCCCATGTGACCGCTGCAGCCTGTGACTGGCTGCATTTGTCACTTGGGTTAAAACATCATCCCAGAAGGCCGGGCTGCATGAAGAGCAGCTGGGAAGAATAGGAGCCGTTGCTATGACAAAGATAGACTTTTTTATTATTTTAAACAAAAAACGGTTTTGTATTGTTTCAGATTTTAAATCGCATCGTTTCTGCGCAAAAATATCAACATTTGTTATTTGTTGCGGATTTTAACTCCTCATTGAATTCAATAGGCAAAACCCAAATCAAAAGTGCAACAATTCCGTTGACATTCTGTGGATTAAAAAAACGCACCGCAGGTCAATTTATGATTGTTTTCTAAGCAGATTTTTTCTGCATTCTGTCGATGAAATTTATTCAAATCTCATCCACTTTGCTGCTACGGTAATACATAACGATATCCGTTGTGGAAAATCTGCAAACATACCCAAATGGAAAAATTTTCACCTCTTCCATGTTTTGGGCCCACTTCTGTTTTTTGGCATATAAATAATAATGCAAAATAATGAGCAAGTTACTTATAGCTGTATATATATATAATACACAAACAGAATACATGTCCTGGACTGAAGAATGAATGTCCCTGTGCGTGGAGGGACTCATATACTCACTGCCGATGTTCTGGTCTTCTGAAGTTTTGCTGCCAATATCTGATGGAAATCAACGATGTTATTGTCTGGGGAAAAAAGGGGAAAGTATGAGTTAAGCAGATTGATTGACTGTAGCTGTATACACAGACATCATATAAGTCCTGGACTGGAGAATGCCCCAGTCTGGGGAGGGTCTCATATCATCACCATTCAAACACAGAAACTCCTGTGTCCGAGGCAGTAGCTCTTCTCATTGAGCTATAGGGGATGTTGGACAGCTCCACTCCTGAATCTGTTGTGTAGGTTTTATTGACTTTTGCCTCTGGAGTCCTTTTCGTTATTGCCCGATTGGTCTCACTCTTTTGGCTTACTATATAAACCTGTCCCTTGCACTTCCTGATTGTCAGACTATTAAGGTTCCCGCCTGTAGTCTAGTTCCTTTCGCTACAAACTGTAGCAGCTTATTTGTGTACCGAAATGTAATTGTTTCCTGACCACATATCTGCTTAATACTGCAACCTGTTGCTTCTTATATGTGAACCAAACTGAGATTATTTCCTAACATCTCTGCCTCACGCTATAATCTGTTGCCGCTTAAAGGGGTTTTCCCATTTTGGACATTTATGGCATATCAACAGGATATGCATTAAAAGTCTGACAGATGTGGGTCCCAGAGTCCCATGTGGGTCCCCGCGCCTATCTCTAGAACGGGGCCTCCTAAACCCTGTTCTAGCTTATTCGACTCCGCTGCCTCCCGACCACTTCCTAAGTGCTCTAAGTGCTCGCTGAGCTACGCTATTTCCGTAACTCCCACAGAAGTAAATGGGAGTTACTGAAACAGCGTAGCGCGGCGAGCTACGCTGTTTCAGGAACTCGGTAGCTACGGAAACAGCGTAGCTCGCCGTGGTACTCTGTTTCCGTAACTCCCGACCACCTAACCAGGATGTGGCCAGGAGGCAGCGGGAGCAGAGTGAGCTAGTAGTGGGTTTAGAGGGCCCTGTTCTAGAGATAGGTTCGGGTCCCAGGGAATTGTCCAAGGTGGGAAACCCCTTTAAGTGCGTACTAAACCTGGACTGGTACTTGAGCGCTTTTGATATTATCACCCTCCTGCCTAATCATTTCGGTCACAGGTCTGCAAATCTGCAACCGACCTTGACATATATACTCACTTCTGATGTCCTGATGTTATGCTGCCCGTATCTCATAAAAATTATTGATGTTAAGGTCTAGAAAAAAAGGTAAGAAATTAGTTATACAGATTGGTTGACTTACAGTATATGCAAAGACAGAATACATGTCCTGGACTGGAGAATTCCCCTGTCTGGGGTGGGTCTTTTATACTCACTAATGATGTTAAGATGTTATGCTGCCAATGTCTCATAAAAATTATTGATGTTAGTGTCTATAAAAAAAGGGAAGAAATGACAAAAGGGGTTGTCCAGGCATGGAGTAGTTTTCATACTGATTACGTATGCACAGGATACCTGGTCCCTGCACCGATCAGCTGTTTCGGCTGACTCTGAGCAATAGATGTCAGGGTCAGTAGCAGATGGCTCCAGTCACAGTATAGTGGCCATGCTGCAAGACAGCAGCTCTGCTCCTATTCAAGTGAAAAGAGCCATCTGCTTCCGACACCGTTAACTGCATAAAATCTGATGCCCAGAGGCAGCCGGAACAGCTGATCGGTGTGGGGTCCGAGTGTCGGATCTCCACAAATCATATACTGATGACCTATACTTTTTAATTTTTTCATCAGTGGAGCTGTATGAGGGCTTGTTTTTGTGAGACGAGCTATAGTTTTTATAGGTACCATTTTTGGATACATGCAACTTTTGGATCACTTTTTTTTCCAATTTTTGTAGGGCAAAGTGACCAAAAAACAGAAATTCCGGCATTGTTTTTATGGGGTTTATTTTACGCCGTTCACCGCATGGAATAAATAACATGCAATTTTTAAAGTTCATATGTATGGTTTATTTTTATTTTTTTTAATAATAAAGGACCTGATAAGGGAAAAAAAGGTGATTGTGTTTTATTTTATTACTTTATGAAATGTTAAATACTTTTGTGTAAAAAAAAACAAAAGTATATTAGGTATGATACCTTTATTGGCTAACCATAAAAGTTCTATATGCAAGCTTTCAAAGCACACAGGCTCCTTCTTCAGGCTTGCATATATAACTTTTATGGTTAGCCAATAAAGGTATCATACCTATTATACTTTTGTCTTTTTTGACACAAAAGTATTTAACATTTCATATTGTCTCTGACTAAGATGGTACTACACTATTTTATTACTTTGAAACTTTTATTATATTTTTCACAACTTTTTTTTTTTCACTTTTTTTACACTTTTCTTTAGTCCCACTAGAACTTGAAGGTCCAACTGTCAGATTTTTCTAATACATTGCACTACCAATGTAGTGCAATGCATTATATCTGTCAGTCATTCACTGACAGCAAGCCGATTAGGCTTCGCCTCCGGGCAAAGCCTAATTGGCTTCTGTAATGGCAGAGAAGGAGGCCATTGTTAGGCCTCCTGTTGCCATAGCAGCAGTCGGCAGCCCTGATTGCATGGCAGGGCTGCCGATCTGCTACCAACCTCTAAGATGCAGCGATCAATTTCGATTGCTGCATCTAGGGGGTTAGTGGCAGGTATCGGAGCTAGCTCCGGTTCTTGCCGTTACTGGTGGATGTCAGCTGTATCATACAGCTGACATCCACCGCTGATGACGCTTACAGGCGGCTCTGGAAGCCTTTTAGGCCCTGCCTCCAGGCGGGCCCAGAAAAACTTCTGTACTAGGCATTCCGGGAGGAAAATGTTAGGCCTCCGGTTGCCTTTGCAGTCACCGGCACTCCAGCAATTTCATTGCTGGGGTGCCGATGAGCTGCAAACCCCTTAAATGCCATAACCCCAGGGTGTCAGCTGTAACATACAGCCAACACCCGGGGATGGTGGCACCGACTCAGCTTCTGAGGAGGTGTCCACCATTTGTCGTATAGATACGGCAAAATGCGGGAAGCACTAGCTTTCCATGACATATTCATACGACAAATTGTCGGGAAGCGGTTAAACAGACTGATTGACTTCATAAATAAATATATATGCAAAGAGAAGAATACATGTCCTGGACTGGAGGATGCCCCTGTCTGGGGTGGGTCTTGTATACTCACTAATGATGTTATAATGTCCTGATGTTATTCTGCCAATGCCTGATGAAAATTATTGATGTTAATGTCTAAAAATAAAGGGAAGGAATGAGTTAAACAGATTCATTGACATAGCTATATACATAATACAAAGACAGAATACATATCATAGACTGGAGGATGCCCCTGTCTGGGGAGGGTCTCGTATACTCACTAATGATGTTATGATGTCTTGATGTTATGCTGCCAATGTCTGCTGAAAATTATTGATGTTAATGTCTAAAAATAAAGGGAAGGAATGAGTTAAACAGATTTATTGACATAGTTATATACATAATACAAAGACAGAATACATGCCATAGACTGGAGGATGTCCCTGTCTGGGGAGGGTCTCATATACTTACTAATGATGTTATGATGTCCTGATGTTATGCTGCCAATGTCTGATGAAAATTATTGATATTAATGTCTAAAAATAAAGGGAAGGAATGAGTTAAACAGATTTATTGACATAGCTATATACATAATACAAAGACAGAATACATATCCTGGAATCAGTGGCGAATTAAGTAGACCATAGGCCCTGGGCTGTTAGCCAAACTTAGGCCCACCCCTTCTCCACCGCCACGCCGCATCTATTGCTAACCCTACCTTTTTGCACAAGCATTAACAAATGGATGTTATGATTCCTCTTTCACAGGGCTGTGCCCCTACATACTGACAGTATCACACTGTCTAGGGACACATCCTCCTGACAAGGGGATTGGTAACACAAATTTTTCTATCAGTCCTGGACTGCACAAAGACTTCATGTGGAATACAAGGATTTTCTATAATAAACATGTCAGGAGAGGGGACAGATTCTCTACAATTCCAGTGACTCACAGGTGACGACGTCTCATATATATATATTGTAGCAGTGCAGCTACTGGACGGTGCAGAAACTCAGGTGTTAAGCAACCAGGGAGCATGTACAACAGAGAGGGTTTTCTCTGCTGTTGCTTGGGTGTAAAGCCTGGAATAGGGCTGTCTGATGAGCTTAGTTAGGCTTCACCTGAGACGGCTCTTTAATTAAGGTGCGTACAGTTCACACAGAGCTCTCAGTCTGGGGAAGACAGGCATGCTAGCCTGTGAGAGTCACCACCGTGTGAGGTAAAACTGTGAAGGTTTTGAGGTGCTGGGCACAAGGCTCAGTGTCTCGTAGTGAGGGACACTGAATGTGTTGGTTAGAGGCTGGACGGCCTAGGGTTTATTTTGTATATTTATTGTTGTAACACTGATTACTGTGGTGAAGACAATAAAGCTAGCTGCGGCTGGTTTAAACCTTTTATTCAAGGAGTTGGAGTGAACTTTCTATGTCTGCCAACCATCTCACCCGGGAGATGGCGATCCTGTGAGCTAAGTGGTCCCCAGGTTGTTACAATATATACATACACTATATATACACATACATATATATATATATATATATATATATATATACACATACGCTATATATACACATACATACACTATTTATATATATACATACATACACACACTATATATATATATATATATATACACACACACATACATACGTACACTCACTATATATACACACATACTCTCTATATACACATACATACACTTTATATATATATATATATATATATATATATATATATATATATATACAGTGAAGGAAATAAGTATTTGATCCCTTGCTGATTTTGTAAGTTTGCCCACTGTCAAAGTCATGAACAGTCTAGAATTTTTAGGCTAGGTTAATTTTACCAGTGAGAGATAGATTATATAAAAAAAAAAGCAGAAAATCACATTGTCAAAATTATATATATTTATTTGCATTGTGAACAGAGAAACACCTCCCGATGCCCGCAGCCATGGATCCGTTAGCGCTGGCCTCTGTCTACTTCCTAGGAGACGCCAGCGCTCACTTCCGCTCCGTCTTGCTGTGTACCGTAGGATCGTCATCATCAACTGCCATGATTTCCTGGTCTATAAGAAGGCCCCAGGCCTTCTGATCCTTGCCTGAGCATTGTTAGTCTAACCCAGTCTGTCTCGCATACCCTGTGTCCGTGACACACACACTATATATACATACATACACACACACACACACACACACACACACACACACACACACACACACACACACACACACTATATATACATACATACACACACACACACACACACACTATATATACATACATACATACACTATATATACATACAAACAAACACTATACATACATTGGACACACATGAATATGCACATTATACACATATAAAGTACACATTGTAAACACACATGCACTTACCTTTTATGTAGGATATTTGTGAAGGGCGTTCAGCAGCTTGATGGCCCGACACAGTGCCGCAGACAGTCTCCCCTCCCCCTCCCTCACATCCCGACTGGTAACAGCAGTAGCAGGAGGAGGAGCAGGAGGAGAGGTGTGTAGAGCAGGGAAGGGGGGCTGGAGGGGGAGCTTCTAAAGCAGTACAGGGAGATGTAAGCTAGCAGCACAGACCACGGCTGCTAATAGCTGGGAGTCGGACAGAATCTCACTTTGCCTCATGACAGGTGCAGCCCTGGCACCGGGGCCCCCTCCTGTGCTAGCGACGCCACCGGGCATGAGGGGGTCTGTGCGGTTCACCCGAACCTCCCTAATGATGATCCGCCACTGCCTGGAATGGAGAATGCCCTGTCTGGGGAGGGTCTCGTATACTCCCTATTGATGTTTTGATGTTATGCTGCCCAAATTACTGATGACAATTTTTGATGTTAATGTCTAGAAAAAAGGGAAGGAATGAGTTAAACAGATTGATACCACATACAGAATACATGTCCTGGACTAGAGAATATCCCTGTCCGTGGAGGGTCTTATATACTCACTGTTTAATCTGATGTTTCTGAAACTGTTGATATTATTTTCTAGAAAAAAAGGGAATGAGTTCAGCAGATTGATTGACAGGTCACTTTCACACTGCATGATTTTGGTCAGTCTTTTGCTTTACTATTTATAAGCCAAACCCAGAAGCGGAACATGAATAGCAAAAGTATAATGGAAAGATTTGCATGTCTTCCATGTTTTGGACCAACTCCTGATTTTGGCTTATAAATACTGATGCAAAATACTGAGTGTGAAAGTGGCCTTAGAGCTATATACACAAAGAGTATACATGTCCTGGACTGGAGAATGTCCCTGTCTGGGGAGGGTCTCACATACTTACTGCTTATTCTGATGTGTTGACGGTGGCGCAGCAGAAAATTGCTCTGAAGAATCTTTGACGAAAGAAAACAAGTGTTTCATCAGAAGGAAATCATATAGTAAATGTCTAGATCAGCACAATACAGGCGTCCAGTGGAGCGCTATGTGATAGAGAAGCATGGCTAGTGATAGCATCAAAGGACTTTCTGTATTTGATGCATGTGTAGGGATGTCAGGGGGAACACAAACTGTTTTCTGTGCATTGCTTTCTGCTCATATAGTGGCAGTGATGAATAATGTCTAGTAACCACTGGACTAGTATTACCTGGAAATGCAGGGGAGAAACAAAGCTGGTCTTTCCTGCCAGCAAGAACATTCATAAAAAAAATAAGGCGTGATAAAGCCCACATGGAACCTGCATTTATTACCTTGATGTTCGTGTTTCTGCTGCACGGCCGCTGTTTCTGTTGCTGGTGAAAAAATACGATTTAATGATAAATAAATAGCCTGAGAAATGTTAGTAATAGAAATATGAAAAGGTAACTAAACTTTTAAAAAACTTTTGACATGTCATAGTGTTGTGTCAGAAGTTTTGATCAGTCGGGGTTCAACCACTGAGACCCCCACTGATTGCTAAAACATAGTGGCAGAAGCGCTCGGATGAAAGCTGTGTCACTTTGTTTCTATTCAGCTTGTCTCGGAAAGCCGAGCCATCGAATTCCAGAGTCAATAGACAGTCTATAAACCCGTACACCGCTGGTGCGGCTTTCCTCGTGAAGCTGATCTGAAATTAAGCAGCACAGCACTCACTCAGCGCTCAAACCCCCACTGATCAAAACTTGTGACATGTCACTGTAATATGTCAAAAGTTTTTTGAAAGTTTAGTTACACTTTAAGTATAATCCTAGTGACGTCAGAAAGCATCTAATAACCCGGATGTATAACCTGTATAATCCCATCACATGTTCTATGGTAGGATAAACGTCATACTAGAATTATACTTATAATTGTAGTTCTTACTATGTGATATAGCAGGACTAACTCTCCGTGAATTACTCACATGTTTCTTGTCCCGGTACCTCTTAAGCTTTTCGGTAGCCACCATTTGTGTCTTCTTTAAGAAAAAAGTAAAAAAATAAAATAAGATCAGCTCCATGTCATGAGTGAAGGACTAGTAGGATTAGTCTATGCAATAAGATTGTCCTGCGGAGACTGAATGAGGCGGCGCTCATAGGAGTAAAATAAGTGACCCCCTAGACTCCAGTGTGGAAATTCAGCCAAGTATACATTTTCTTGAATGAATCCACATTCGGCAATTGCCTTTCTCGCCGATACTCTCCTGTTGTTCCTCTGTTGGCCAATAAGGCACGCATTTCTTATAGTGCCAGCACGTGCCAAATCACCAAGCCTTCCCATTGCTCTTTGCCTGAACAATTAGGTTCAAAACTCCAGTTTGCTAGTTGTATCCTCCTGAGATTATTTATTATCGACCCTGCCTGAACTTGACCGGATGCTGCATCTTGTCTGCTGTTATTGTACCTCGCCTCTACACGTCAGCTGCTGCCAACAGAAACTCCTCTGCGGGTAGCGACCTTGGCATACTAGCAGCCAAGTCCACATCTCCATACAGAGGTTAAAAGATATAAACCTAGCTATCCCTTAGACTCCGCTCCTCAGTTTAGCCCCACGCCAAATTCGTTGGCAACATAGTGGATCCACACCATCCTCTATAGGCCCCGTGACACATATATTGATATAAATGCAGCATATTTCTACAGAGCGATTGTCCTTTATTTACATACAGAATATTTTTAAACACACCAGGCTTTCTCCTGTATAAAGAACTTAAAAGTAACTGGGGCCATGAAACATGAAACATACCCACTCATGTCACCCTGTAATGTCTAATATGATAAATGACTAGCGCCCTCTAGTGTAAATTATGTTTGTAACCCGGTATATGTGCCACCATACTTTATGCCACTGTAAGTCTGGATAACATAGCGTCTGCCTACAATCAGATCATCGTGGCAGGATTCTGTACTTACCGACTGGTGGTCTCATGTTTGTCCATTGTCTCATCCACCTCCACTTTCATCATCCCTTCCTCCTCCTCATCCTCCTCCACCTTCATCATCTCTCCCTTCTCGGTGTTCATCTTCTTTTTCTCCTGTTTTATCTTAGTCTCGTCCTCATTTTCCTCCATACTATTAGAAAGTAAAGATTGTGAGAGTATAGGACGCACTCTATCTGCTCTACGGATGTATAATTAAGGAACACAGGGGATCAAGAGAAGGCAGAGTTACTAAATGGGTTCTTTAGCTCTGTATATACAACAGAAGAAAGAGCAGCTGATGTAGCCGGTGCCAGTGCTGTTAATATATCAGTTGATATACTGAATTGGATGAATGTAGAGATGGTCCAAGCTAAATTAAATAAAATAAATGTGCACAAGGCTCCGGGACCAGATGGGTTACACCCTAGAATTCTTAAAGAGCTTAGTTCAGTTATTTCTGTCCCCCTTTTCATAATATTCAGAGAATCTCTAGTGACTGGTATAGTGCCAAGGGAATGGCGCAGGGCAAATGTGGTGCCTATTTTCAAAAAGGGCTCTAGGTCTTCCCCGGGTAATTATAGACCAGTAAGCTTAACATCCATCGTGGGGAAAATGTTTGAGGGGCTATTGAGGGACTATATACAGGATTATGTGACAATAAATAGCATTATAAGTGACAGCCAGCACGGTTTTACTAAGGACAGAAGTTGTCAAACTAACCTAATCTGTTTTTATGAAGAGGTGAGCAGAAGTCTAGACAGAGGGGCCGCTGTGGATTTAGTGTTTTTGGACTTTGCAAAGGCATTTGACACTGTCCCCCATAGACGCCTAATGGGTAAATTAAGGACTATAGGTTTAGAAAATATAGTTTGTAATTGGATTGAGAATTGGCTCAAGGACCGTATCCAGAGGGTTGTGGTCAATGATTCCTTCTCTGAATGGTCCCCGGTTATAAGTGGTGTACCCCAGGGTTCAGTGCTGGGACCACTATTATTCAACTTATTTATTAATGATATAGAGGAAGGGATTAATAGCACTATTTCTATTTTTGCAGATGACACCAAGCTATGTAATATAGTTCAGACTATGGAAGATGTTCATGAATTACAGGCAGATTTAAACAAACTAAGTGTTTGGGCGTCCACTTGGCAAATGAAGTTTAATGTAGATAAATGTAAAGTTATGCATCTTGGTACCAACAACCTGCATGCATCATATGTCCTAGGGGGCGCTACACTGGCGGATTCACTTGTTGAGAAGGATCTGGGTGTACTTGTAAATCATAAACTCAATAACAGCATGCAGTGTCAATCAGCTGCTTCAAAGGCCAGCAGGATATTGTCGTGTATTAAAAGAGGCATGGACTCGCGGGACAGGGATGTAATAATGCCACTTTACAAAGCATTAGTGAGGCCTCATCTAGAATATGCAGTTCAGTTCTGGGCTCCAGTTCATAGAAAGGATGCCCTGGAGTTGGAAAAAATACAAAGAAGAGCAACGAAGCTAATAAGGGGCATGGAGAATTTAAGTTATGAGGAAAGATTGAAAGAATTAAACCTATTTAGCCTTGAAAAAAGACGACTAAGGGGGGACATGATTAACTTATATAAATATATTAATGGCACATACAAAAAATATGGTGAAATCCTGTTCCTTGTAAAACCCCCTCAAAAAACAAGGGGGCACTCCCTCCGTCTGGAGAAAAAAAGGTTCAAGCTGCAGAGGCGACAAGGCTTCTTTACAGTGAGAACTGTGAATTTATGGAATAGCCTACCGCAGGAGCTGGTCACAGCAGGGACAGTAGATGGCTTTAAAAAAGGGTTAGATAATTTCCTAGAACAAAAAAATATTAGCTCCTATGTGTAGAAATTTTTCCTTCCCTTTTCCCTTCCCTTGGTTGAACTTGATGGACATGTGTCTTTTTTCAGCCGTACTAACTATGTAACTATGTAACATCACCCCTGCCCACATAGAAATATTCACACCCATATTGTGTTACACATGACAGTATTAAAATACAGATAAAGTAGCTCAATGTTATAATGGTATCATGAGTTATAATGTCCAGCACAAGAGTGTAACCCAACCCCAATAATATACCTTCATCTAACATTAGTCCTATTGTTAGCCCGTGGACGTGTCCTGTGTACTTATCCGGCACGTGTTCTATGTCATATTTGTATCGCCATGTATTACTCTGTCTGGATAACCCAAGTCATTCATTATCAAATCAATATCTATAATGTACGTTATTTAGTGTCTGTATACCATAAGCTCATTGTAGCCGGATTCTTTACATACCCAATGATGTTATCATATTCATATGCTTTCTCTGTCTCACTCTCTCTCTTCACATGTTCAATATTTTCTGTCTCTACATAAATTTCTTCCACTCCTTCTTCATCCTCATCTTCTTCACTATTGAACCACACATAAAAAAGTTACATACAAACAGGGTTATTTCTAGAGAATTTATCCACATATCTCCCCACCCGAGGAGGCATAAATAATTTTTATTAATTTGAAAGCAGTTTTCTCATAATGATCATTTATCGGCTGTCTACAGGATGTGTCGCTGCGCATGATCAACTATCTCCGGCAGCGCCATAGCAAGTGAATGGAGCAGTGGCCAAGAATGCACAGTACCGATCCATTCACATAGGGCACTTCAGGACCCCCGTTCTCGGGATAGGTGAGGGTCCCAGTGGTCGACCCACCACTGATCAGACATTTATAACCTATTCCGTGGATCGGGGCTAAATGATCATATTGAGAATAACCCTTTAATGCTTACTGTGACTAAATAATACCCTCATATATTAACTGAATAATACCACCATACAGTGACTAGATAATATTACCATACAGTGACTGAATAATATCTCCATACAGTGACTAAATAATACCACCATACAGAGACTAGATAATATTACCATACAGTGACTGAATAATATCTCCATACAGAGACTAGATAATATTACCATACAGTGACTGAATAATACCACCATACAGTGACTGAATAATATCTCCATACAGAGACTACATAATACCACCATACAGTGACTGAATAATACCACCATACAGTGACTAGATAATATTACCATACAGTGACTGAATAATACCACCATACAGTGACTGAATAATATCTCCATACAGTGACTAAATAATACCACCATACAGAGACTACATAATACCCTCATACAGTAACTGAATAATACCTCCATACAGTGACTAAATAATACCATTATACAGAGACTACATAATACCATCATACAGTAACTGAATAATACCTCCATACAGTGACTGAATAATAACTCCATACAGTAACTAAATAATACCACCATACACTGACTGAATAGTAGCTCCATACAGAGACTACATAATACCCTCATACAGTAACTAAACAATACCTCCATACCGTGATTGAATAATAGCTCCATACAGTAACGAAATAATACCTCCATACAGTAACTGAATAATATCACCATACAGTGACTAAATAATACCACCATAACCTGACTGAATAATACAACCATACAGTGACTGAATAATACCACCTTACGGTAACTGAATAATAACACCATACACTGACTGAATAATACAACCATACAGTGACTGAATAATACCACCTTACGGTAACTGAATAATACCTCCATACAGTAACTAAATATTACCACCATACAGTCAATAAATAATAGAAAAAAGAGGAAGCCTCCAGCTCACCTTGTATGCAGACTTGCACTGCTAGTAGCGCCCGGGTCCTCGTGTTGGCACACGATCAAGAAGTAGAGGCAGAGAACAGAAATTGGATCCAGCGCTGATGAGGGTAAAAGGGAAACTTTTTCCAAGTTTTATTTGGTCATTTAAAAGCAGAATCGGCAGGATAATGTCCTAGTACAGAGGGAGGTTCAATAGTGTAGATATACACCATTGAACCTCCCTCTGTACTAGGACATTATCCTGCCGATTCTGCTTTTAAATGACAAAATAAAACTTGGAAAAAAGTTTCCTTTTTAACCTCATCAGCGCTGGATCCAATTTCTGTTCTCTGCCTCTAAATTAATAATACCACCATTCACTGACTGAATCATACCACCATACAGTGACTGAATTATACCTCCATACAGTGACTACATAATACTCTCATACAGTAACTGAATAATACCTCCATACAGTGACTGAATAATAGCTCCAAACAGTAACTGAATAATACCACCATATAGTAACTGAATAATACCACTATACAGTGACTGAATAATACCACCGTACAGTGACTAAATAATACCACCATACAGTGACTGAATAATACCACTATACAGAGACTACATAATACCCTCATACAGCAACTGAATAATACCTCAATAGCGTGACTGAATAATACCTCCATACAGTCACTAAATAATACTATCATGCAATAATTGAATAATACCACCATATAGTAACTGAATAATACCACCATATACTGACTGAATAATACCTCCATACAGTGACTATATAATACTACCATGCAGTAACTGAATAATACCACCATACAGTAACTGAATAATACCACCATACACTGACTGAATAATATCACCATACAGTGACTGAATAATACCTCCATACAGTAACTGAATAATACCTCCATACAGTAACTGAATAATACCACCATACAGTGACTGAATAATACCACCGTACAATGACTGAATAATAATACCATACACTGACTGAATAATACTACCATACACTGACTGAATAATACTACCATACACTGACTGAATAATACTACCATACACTGACTGAATAATACCTCCATTCAGTGACTGAATAATAGCTCGATACAGCTGACCGCTCTTCAAACTGTATTTGCGTCACATTTTCTTCCACTCCTTCTTCATCCTCATCTTCTTCACTATTGAACCACAAATAAAAAAGTTACATACAAACAGGGTTATTTCTAGAAAATTTATCCACATATCTCCCCACCCGAGGAGGTATAAACAATTTTTATTAATTTTAAAGCGGTTTTCTCATAATGATCATTTATCGGCTGTCTACAGGATGTGTTGCTGCAAATGATCAACTATCTCCGGCAGCACCATAGAAAGTGAATGGAGCAGTGGCCAAGAATGCACAGTACCGATCCATTCACATAGGGCACTTCAGGACACCTGTTCTTGGGATAGGTGAGGGTCCCAGTGGTCGAACCACCACTGATCAGACATTTATAACCTATTCCATGGATCGGAGATAAATGATCATATTGAGAATACCCCTTTAATGCTTACTGTGACTAAATAATACCCTCATACAGTAACTGAACAATACCACCATACAGTGACTAGATAATACCAGCATAATGTGACTAAATAATATCACCGTACAGTGACTGAATAATACCTCGATACAATGACTGAATAATATCTCCATACAGTGACTGAATAATATCTCCATACAGTGACTGAATAATACCACCGTACAGTGACTAAATAATACCACCATACAGTGACTGAATAATACCACTATACAGAGACTACATAATACTATCATGCAGTAATTGAATAATACCACCATATAGTAACTGAATAATACCACCATATACTGACTGAATAATACCTCCATACAGTGGCTATATAATACTACCATGCAGTAACTGAATAATACCACCATACAGTAACTGAATAATACCACCATACACTGACTGAATAATACCACCATACAGTGACTTTATAATACTACTACCACGCAGTAACTGAATAATACCTCCATACAGTAACTGAATAATACCACCGTACAATGACTGAATAATAATACCATACACTGACTGAATAATACTACCATACACTGACTGAATAATACTACCATACACTGACTGAATAATACCTCCATTCAGTGACTGAATAATAGCTCGATACAGCTGACCTCTCTTCCAACTGTATTTGTGTCAAATTTTCTTCCACTCCTTCTTCATCCTCATCTTCTTCACTATTGAACCACAAATAAAAAAGTTACATACAGACTGGGTTATTTCTAGAAAATGTATCCACATATCTCCCCACCCGAGGAGGCATAAACAATTTTTATTAATTTGTAAGCGGTTTTCTGATAATGATCATTTATCGGCTGTCTACAGGATGTGTCGCTGGGCATGATCAACTATCTCCGGCAGCGCCATAGCAAGTGAATGGAGCAGTGGCCAAGAATGCACAGTACCGCTTCATTCACATAGGGCACTTCAGGACACCTGTTCTTGGGATAGGTGAGGGTCCCAGTGGTCGAACCACCACTGATCAGACATTTATAACCTATTCCATGGATCGGGGATAAATGATCATATTGAGAATAACCCTTTAATGCTTACTGTGACTAAATAATACCCTCATATATTAACTGAATAATACCACCATACAGTGACTAGATAATACCAGCATAATGTGACTGAATAATATCACCGTACAGTGACTGAATAATACCCTCAAACAGTAACTGAATAATACCACCATTCAGTGACTGAATAATACCACCATACAGTGACTAGATAACACCAGCATAATGTGACTGAATAATATCACCGTACAGTGACTGAATAATACTTCCATACAGTGACTAAATAATACCTCCATACAGTGACTAAATAATATCTCCATACAGTGACTGAATAATACCACCATACAGAGACTACATAATACCCTCATACAGTAACTGAATAATACCTCCATACCGTGACTGAATAATACCTCCATACAGTCACTAAATAATACTATCATGCAGTAATTGAATAATACCACCATAAAGTAACTGAATAATACCACCATACAGTGACTGAATAATAATACCTCCATATAGTGACTAAAAAATACTGCCATGCAGTAACTGAATAACACCACCATACAGTAACTGAATAACACCACCATACAGTAACTGAATAATACCACCATACACTGACTGAATAATACCTCCATACAGTGACTTTATAATACTACTACCACGCAGTAACTGAATAATACTTCCATACAGTCACTAAATAATACTATCATGCAGTAATTGAATAATACCACCATAAAGTAACTGAATAATACCACCATACAGTGACTGAATAATAATACCTCCATATAGTGATTAAAAAATACTGCCATGCAGTAACTGAATAACACCACCATACAGTAACTGAATAATACCTCCATACAGTGACTATATAATACTACCATGCAGTAACTGAATAATACCACCATACACTGACTGAATAATACCTCCATACAGTGACTAAATAATACCACCATACAGTGACTAAATAATACCACCATACAGTGACTGAATAATACCACTATACACTGACTGAATAATACCTCCATACAGTGACTATATAATACTACCATGCAGTAACTGAATGATACCACCATTCACTGACTGAATAATACCTCCATACAGTGACTAAATAATACCACCATACAGTGGCTAAATAATACCACCATACAGTGACTGAATAATACCACCATACAGTAACTGAATAATACCACCATACAATGACTGAATAATAGCTGCAGACACTGACAGAATAATACCACCATACACTAAGGCCTCATTCACACGACAGGGTCCGAGTGTCGGCCGGGAAAATCGGCCCTTTTTGGCCGATTTTCCCGGCCGGTTTGCATCCGGTTTGCATCCGTTCCGGGCCGAGTTGCCGTTTTTACCGGCCGATTTGGACCCGATTTGCATCCGTTTTTTTCCCTGTCCGTTTTAAAATCGGATGAATTTCATTTACATTTTTTGCCACACACAGCCCTTTGTAGATAATGCCACAGCCCCCCTGGTAGGTAATGCCACCCAGCCCCCTGTAGGTAATGCCACACAGCCCCCTGTTGGTGATGCCACACAGCCCCCTGTTGGTGATGCCACACAGCCCTCTGTAGGTGATGCCACACAGCCCCCTGTAGGTGATGCCACACAGCCCCCTGTAGGTGATGCCACCAAGTCCCCTGTAGGTGATGCCACCAAGTCCCCTGTAGGTGATGCCACCCAGCCACCTGTAGGCGATGCCACACAGCCACCTCTAGGCGATGCCACACAGCCACCTGTAGGCGATGCCACCCTGCCCCCTGTAGGCGATGCCACCCTGCCCCCTGTAGGTGATGCCACACAGCCCCCTGCAGGCAATGCCACCCAGCCCCCTGCAGGTGATGCCACCCTGCCTCCTGTAGGCGATGCCACCCTGCCCCCTGTAGGCGATGCCACCCAGCCCCCTGTAGGCGATGCCACCCAGCCCCCTGCAGGCGATGCCACCCAGCCCCCTGTAGGTGATGCCACCCAGCCCCCTGTAGGTGGTGCCACCAAGCCCCCTGTAGGTGATGCCACCAAGCCCCCTGTAGGTGATGCCACCAAGTCCCCTGTAGGTGATGCCACACAGCCCCCTGTAGGTTGCACCCATCCCCCCCTTCCAGGAGAAGTCACTGACTTCAATGTCCATATATGGACAGTGGAGTCACTGACTTCTCTTGGAGAGGAATTCCCTGCCACAGGTCGGGAATTCCGCTTCAGAAGTGAGTGACGTCACTGTCCATATATGGACAGTGTAGTCACTCACTTCTCCTGTAGCAGAATCCCCGGCCATAGAGTCGGGGATTCCGCTGCAGAAGTGAGTGACATCGCTGTGTCCATATATGGACAGTGTAGTCACTCACTTCTCCTGTAGCGGAATCCCCGGCCATAGAGTCGGGGATTCAGCTGCAGAAGTGAGTGACATCGCTGTGTCCATATATGGACAGTGTAGTCACTTACTTCTCCTGTAGCGGCATCCCCGGCCATAGAGTGGAGGATTCCGCTGCAGAAGTGAGTGACATCGCTGTGTCCATATATGGACAGTGTAGTCACTTACTTCTCCTGTAGCGGCATCCCCGGCCATAGAGTCGGGGGATTCCGCTGCAGAAGTGAGTGACTTCGCTGTGTCCATATATGGACAGTGTAGTCACGCACTTCTCCTGTAGCGGAATCCCCAATCCCCGACCGGGATTTCGACTCCTACAGGGAGCAAAAAAAGACCCTCCTCCTCCTCCTCACATGCACTCTGCACTGTGAGGAGGAGGAGAGAGAGTGCGCGAGCGACGGTAGACCCGGCCATCACTCAGGACATATTCCGGTGATGGCCGTGTATTACCCGGCCCCATAGATTTCGGTACCCGGCCGAAAATAGGGCATGTCCCATTTTTTGACGGCCGGTTTTCCCGGCCGTCAAAAAATTGGTCGTGTGAATAGCCCCATTAGGGGTCTATTGTTCCTAATGCAGCTGGGTGCCGGCCAATTTATGAAGGGCCGGCACCCGGCCGGGAAACCCTGTCGTGTGAATTCCGCCTAACTGAATAATACCTCCATACAGTGACTGAATAATACCACCATAGAGTGACTGAATAATACCACCATTCAGTGACTGAATAATACCACCATACAGTGACTGAATAATACCACCATACAGTGACTAAATAATACCTCCATACAGTGACTAAATAATACCTCCATACAGTGACTGAATAATACCACCATACACTGACTGTGGGGGGCATTGTACTGTATAGGACAGCTAAGGGGGGCATTATACTGTGTGGGGCATTATACTGTATAGGACAGCTAATGGGGCATTATACTGTATGGGGGCATTATACTGTATAGGACAGCTAAGGGGGCATTATACTGTATGTGGCAGCTATGGAGGGCATTCTACTGTATGGGGAGCATTATACTGTATGGGGCAGCTATAGGGGGCATTATACTGTATGGGGGCATTATCCTGTATGTGGCAAAATGGAGGGCATAATACTGTATGGGGGCATTATACTGTATAGGACAGCTAAGGGGGGGAATTATACTATATGGGGCATTATATTGTATGGGACAGCTATGGGGGGCAATATACTGTACTGTGCAGATATAGGGGGCATTATACTGTATAGGGCATTATACTGTATGTGGCAGCTATGTAGGGCACTATGGTGTATGGGGGAATTATACTGAATGGGGCAGCTATAGGGGGCATTATACCGTATGGGGGCAATAGACTGTACGGAGCAGCTATAGGGGGCATTATACTGTATGGGGGCATTATACTGTATGTGGCAGCAATGGAGGGCATTATACTGTATGGGGGCATTATACTGTATAGGACAGCTAAGGGGGCATTTTACTATATGGAGGGCATTATACTGTATGGGATAGCTATTGGGGGCATTATACTGTATGGGGCAGCTATAAGGGGGCTTAAAATACTGTATGGGGGCAATATACCGTATGTGGCAGCTATGGTGGGCATTATACTGTATGGGGGCACTATACTGTATGGGCGCATTATACTGTATGGGACAGCTATGGGGGCTTTATACTGTATGTGGCAGCAATGGGGGACATGATACTGTATGGGACAGCTATGGGGCATTATACTATATTGGACATTATAGTGCATGGGGCAGCTATGGGTGCCATTATACTGTATGGGGGCATTATACTGTATGTGGCGGCAATAGGGGGCATTATACTGTATGGGGCATTATATTGTATGGAGTGCATTATACTCTATGGGGGCATTATATTGTATGGGGCAGCTATGGGTCGCAATATACTGTGGGGGCAGCCATGGGGGTATGATACTGTGGAGGCAGCTATGGGGGGCATTATACTGAGTGGTGGCATCTATGGGGCATTACACTGTGTGGGCAGCTATGGGGGCATTATGCTGTGTGTGGGCAGTTATGGGGGCATTATACCGTGTAGGGGCAGCTATGGGGCATTATACTGTGGGGTCAGCTATGGGAGGCATTATACTGTGGAGGCATTCATGGGGTCTGTCGTGCAAGGCGGCTGGGTAAGGTGTGCATGCAGTAATTGAATAATACCACCATATAGTAACTGAATAATACCACCATACACTAACTGAATAATACCTCCATACAGTGACTATATAATACTACCATGCAGTAACTGAATAATACCACCATACACTGACTGAATAATACCTCCATACAGTGACTAAATAATACCACCATACAGTGACTAAATAATACCACCATACACTGACTGAATAATACCTCCATACAGTGACTATACAATACTACCATGCAGTAACTGAATAATACCACCATTCACTGACTGAATAATACCTCCATACAGTGACTAAATAATACCACCATACAGTGACTAAATAATACCACCATACAGTGACTGAATAATACCACCATACAGTAACTGAATAATACCACCATACACTGACTGAATAATAGCTGCAGACACTGACAGAATAATACCACCATACACTAAGGCCTCATTCACACGACAGGGTCCGAGTGTCGGCCGGGAAAATCGGCGGTTTTTGGCCGATTTTCCCGGCCGGTCTGCATCCGGTTTGCATCCGTTTCGGACCGAGTTGCCGTTTTTACCGGCCGATTTGGACCCGATTTGCATCCGTTTTTTTCCCTGTCCGTTTTAAAATCGGATGAATTTCATTTACATTTTTTGCCACACACAGCCCTTTGTAGATAATGCCACAGCCCCCCTGGTAGGTAATGCCACCCAGCCCCCTGTAGGTAATGCCACACAGCCCCCTGTTGGTGATGCCACATATATGGACAGTGTAGTCACTCACTTCTCCTGTAGCGGAATCCCCGGCCATAGAGTGGGGGATTCCGCTGCAGGGGTGTGTGACATCGCTGTGTCCATATATGGACAGTGTAGTCACTCACTTCTCCTGTAGCGGAATCCCCGGCCATAGAGTCGGGGATTCCGCTGCAGAAGTGAGTGACATCGCTGTGTCCATATATGGACAGTGTAGTCACTCACTTCTCCTGTAGCTTAATTTCCGGCCATAGAGTCGGGGATTCAGCTGCAGAAGTGAGTGACATCGCTGTGTCCATATATGGACAGTGTAGTCACTTACTTCTCCTGTAGCGGCATCCCCGGCCATATAGTCGGGGATTCCGCTACAGAAGTGAGTGACATCGCTGTGTCCATATATGGACAGTGTAGTCACTTACTTCTCCTGTAGCGGCATCCCCGGCTATAGAGTCGGGTATTCCGCTGCAGAAATGAGTGACTTCGCTGTGTCCATATATGGACAGTGTAGTCACGCACTTCTCCTGTAGCGGAATCCCCAATCCCCGGTCAGGGATTGGGGATTTCGACTCCTACAGGGAGCAAAAAAGACCCTCCTCCTCCTCCTCACATGCACTCTGCACTGTGAGGAGGAGGAGAGAGAGTGCGCGAGAGACGGTAGACCCGGCCATCACTCAGGACATATTCCGGTGATGGCCGTGTATTACCCGGCCCCATAGACTTCTATGGGAGCCGGACGGCCGGGTACCCCGCCGAAAATAGGGCATGTCCCATTTTTTGACAGCCGGTTTTTCCAGCCGTCAAAAAATTGGTCGTGTGAATAGCCCTATTAGGGGTCTATTGTTCCTAATGCAGCCGGGTGCCGGCCGATTTATGAACGGCCGGCACCCGGCCGGGAAACCCTGTCGTGTGAATTCCGCCTAACTGAATAATACCTCTATACAGTGACTGAATAATACCACCATAGAGTGACTGAATAATACCACCATTCAGTGACTGAATAATACCACCATACAGTGACTGAATAATACCACCATACAGTGACTAAATAATACCTCCATACAGTGACTAAATAATACCTCCATACAGTGACTGAATAATACCACCATACACTGACTGAATAATACCACCATACAGTGACTGAATAATAGCTCCAAACAGTAACTGAATAATAACTCCATACAGTAACTGAATAATACCACCATACAGTGACTGTATAGTAGCTCCATACAGTCAATGAATAATACCTCCATACAGTCAATGAATAATACCTCCATACAGTATTTGAATAATACCTCCATACAGTGACTGAATACCACCATTCACTGACTGAATAATACCACCATACAGTGACTAAATAATACCACCATACAGTTACTGAATAATACCACCATACAGTGACTGAATAATACCACCATACACTGACTGAATAATACCACCGTACAGTGACTGAATAATACCACCATACACTGACTGAATAATACCACCATACAGTGACTGAATAATACCACCATACAGTGACTGAATAATACCACCGTACAGTGACTAAATAATACCACCATAGAGTGACTTAATAATACCACCATGCAGTGACTGAATAATACCACCATGTAGTGACTGAATAATACCACCATGCTGGATCTATTGCACTAAGAATACCACTGGTGCCCTGCAGACGCCATTGACTTTTAATGGGTCAGCTGGGCTCCGCCGAAGTGTCCGTCATTTTGACAGGAAAAATATAATCCTTTTTGTTCTACAGACTTACGGTATTTCCTCAATGGTAATCCAAAAAGGATCATCTCCATATCCTGATGGCCTGGAAGAGAAAATACAAATCCAGTTAGAATAACAAAACTGAAACCTACCAAAAAAATCATCTATCATATTTGGCAAGGATGTGGTGCCCGAGGCACAGTTATCTCTACCCACAGCCCGACCTGCAAGAAGCCTGTGAGGAAAGAGATGTGTGTGCTCAGTCTGTCTGTTGTTTGTGCCTCCATTTGTCTGTGAGTCTGAGTGTTTGTGTGTGTATAAATTCCAGTATGTGTGTGTGTGTGTGTGTGTGTGTGTGTGTGTGTGTTTAAGTGCCTATATATGTATCTGTATAGTGGCGTAGCTATAGAGATCGCATCGGTCGCAGCTGCAACCGGGCCCCCAAGCCTGTGGAGCCCGTAGGCAGGCGCGATGTAGTGAGTCACTCACAGCACAGACCGGAGGAGAAGGATTCTCCACCCATCGTGGGAATGGGGATAGGTAAGTAATTATGTTATTATTTTTCTATTAGGTATGTACATATGGGAGCATTATACTGGGTATGGGAGGGGGGCTCATATGGTAGCTGCTGAGGGGGCATCATACTATATGGGGGGCATTATACTGTATGGAACAGCTATGGGGGGCATTATAATCTATGGGGCAGCTATATGGGGCATTATACTGTATGGGGGCATTATACTGTATAGGACAGCTGAGGGGGCATTATACTGTATGGGGGGCATTATACTGTATGGGACGTCTAAGGGGGCATTATAATGTATGGGGGCCATTATACTGTATAGGACAGCTAAAGGTGGCATTTTACTGTATGTGGGCATTATTTTGTATGTGGCAGCTATAGAGGGCATTATACTGTATGGGGAGCATTATACTGTGTGGGGCAGCTATAGGTTGCATTATACTGTATGGGGGGCATTGTACTGTAAAGGACAGCTAAGGGGGGCATTATACTGTGTGGGGCATTATACTGTATAGGACAGCTAAGGGGGGCATTATACTGTATGGGGGCATTATACTGTATAGGACAGCTAAGGGGGGCATTATACGGTATGTGGCAGCTATGGAGGGCATTCTACTGTATGGGGAGCATTATACTGTATGGGGCAGCTATAGGGGGCATTATACTGTATGGGGGCATTATACTGTATGTGGCAGTAATGGAGGGCATAATACTGTATGGGGGCATTATACTGTATAGGAAAGCTAAGGGGGGAATTATACTGTATGGGGCATTATATTGTATGGGACAGCTATGGGGGGCATTATACTGTACAGTGCAGATAAAGGGGGCATTATACTGTATGTGGCAGCTATGTAGGGCACTATAGTGTATGGGGGAATTATACTGAATGGGGCAGCTATAGGGGGCATTATACCGTATGGGGGCAATATACTGTACGGAGCAGCTATAGGGGGCATTATACTGTATGGGGGCATTATACTGTATGTGGCAGCAATGGAGGGCATTATACTGTATGGGGGCATTATACTGTATAGGACAGCTAAGGGGCATTTTACTATATGGAGGGCATTATACTGTATGGGATAGCTATTGGGGGCATTATACTGTATGGGGCAGCTATAAGGGGGCTTAAAATACTGTATGGGGTTAATATACTGTATGTGGCAGCTATGGTGGGCATTATACTGTATGGGGGCACTATACTGTATGGGGGCATTATACTGTATGGGACAGCTATGGGGGCTTTATACTGTATGTGGCAGCAATGGGGGGCATGATACTGTATGGGACAGCTATGTGGCATTATACTATATTGGACATTATAGTGCATGGGGCAGCTATAGGTGTCATTATACCGTATGGGGGCATTATACTGTATGTGGCGGCAATAGGGGGCATTATACTGTATAGGGCATTATATTGTATGGAGTGCATTATACTCTATGGGGGGAATTATATTGTATGGGGCAGCTATGGGTCGCAATATACTGTGGGGGCAGCCATGGGGGGGCATGATACTGTGGAGGCAGCTATGGGGAGCATTATACTGTGTGGTGGCATCTATGGGGCATTACACTGTGTGGGCAGCTATGGGGGCATTATGCTGTGTGTGGGCAGTTATGGGGGCATTATACAGTGTGGGGACAGCTATGGGGCATTATACTGTGGGGTCAGCTATGGGAGGCATTATACTGTGGAGGCATTCATGGGGTCTGTCGTGCAAGGCGGCTGGGTAAGGTGTGTTCAGGGTTCTGGTGCTGTTGGGAAGGAGTAGGGGGTCCAAGCTTAATTTTTGCTCCAGGGCCCTTTAGCTACGCCCCTGTATCTGTAAGTGTATATATTTCTGTGTGTGCATCTACTACATTATCTGTGTTCAGAGTTATGACTGTGTGTTATCTGTGGTGTTACATAGGACTGCAGGTGATATCTACTACATTATCTGTACTCAGAGAGTTATCACTGTGTGTTATCTGTGGTGTTACATAGGACTGCAGGTGACATCTACTACATTATCTGTAATCAGAGAGTTATCACTGTGTGTTATCTGTGGTGTTACATAGGACTGCAGGTGACATCTACTACATTATCTGTAATCAGAGAGTTATCACTGTGTGTTATCTGTGGTGTTACATAGGACTGCAGGTGACATCTACTACATTATCTGTACTCAGAGAGTTATGACTGTGTGTTATCTGTGGTGTTACATAGGACTGCAGGTGACATCTACTACATTATCTGTGTTCAGAGTTATGACTGTGTGTTATCTGTGGTGTTACATAGGACTGCAGGTGATATCTACTACATTATCTGTACTCAGAGAGTTATCACTGTGTGTTATCTGTGGTGTTACATAGGACTGCAGGTGACATCTACTACATTATCTGTACTAAGAGTTATCACAGTGTGTTATCTGTGGTGTTACATAGGACTGCAGGTGACATCTACTACATTATCTGTACTCAGAGAGTTATCACTGTGTTATCTGTGGTGTTACATAGGACTGCATGTAACATCTACATTATCTGTACTCAGAGTTATCACTGGGTGTAGAGCTGGTCGATTTTTCAAAAAAAAGAAAATCTAGATTTTTGTCAATCATTTTTGATTTGATTCAAGATTTTCTTATTTTTAGGAGTAATTAAGGAATTACTGTGCATGCAATTCCCATATCTCAAAAAAAATACCAGGACACAATTCTTTACATTAGAGTTATCCAATAATATATATTGATTATCAGGATTGTCCCTCAGCTGCTACGTGTGATCATGCTCACTTATAAAAGGCACAATGCTGATAATCATCATATATATATATATTTGGCTCAGAGAATAAGAAGAGCAACTATGAGTGCAGAGGAACGCCAGGAACAACGAGAAACCACTTCCCAAAACATTAAGAAGGCAAAACCCTGAAGTAAGACGACCCTGTAATGAAGAACGTCGTTCTCAAAGAGCACAATTATAAATACTTATCATTCCTTTTACTAGCAAACCCGTGTAACGAGCTTTCTATACTAGTATAATATGTCTCTCCTAGATAAACACACTTAAATAATGGAATCTATATATATATATATTCCCATAGATGATACCGTATTATCGTCCTTTATGTAGACATATTAGCACTCACCCCGGGATTACTCATATATCATCTACATGGAAGATTCCTATATCCAACACTAGAGAAATAGGCTCATTATTCAATAAGATAATTACCAGAAATACACCTCCGTCTCCTCAACTTTCTTCCTCCAACTGTTTAAGAAATAAAAAAAAATACCAATATTACACATAATTGTTCTTGAAAGGAATATAAAATATACTATTGTTCTCTGTTATAATATACGAAACAGTCGATACAAGGAGGAGGAGTTTCTCATAGCAACCAATCAGATTGCAGCTTTTATATATGGTATATTTTCCCTGGGCTTTGATTGCCTGATGGGAAAACGTGAGTGGTGATGTCAAAAGGGATCCTACATAAAAACAGGGTTGTGTCTAGAACATTTTTTCATAAAGCCTCCACACCCCAGGAGGCAAAAGCCTTTTTCATTACTATCAATGCCTACTGCTTTCTGTGACTGAATAATACCCCCATACAGTGAATACCACCATACACTAACTGAATAATACCCCCACATCACCATACAGTTATGTCATTACAGTTTGATTCGTGGAGCCCCAAACTTTAAAACTACCACCAATCGAGGGACATCGGCTCTATCAAGTACAGCCGTCCTTATCAGGAACGTTGCATATGGTTTACTGTTTACTCATGCACAGGGGCTCGTCCATATGATCTACTGTGCCTGGTACTACAGCTCAAGGCATCTCCTTCCTGTAAGGCATAGCCATACTCATATGTACAGGGCCGTTTCTGTACAGATTAGACCCCGGTCAGACCCACACAGATCAAACATTCTAAGAATAGGCCATCGAATGTTAAATTCCAGGTAGTGAAGGGGTAACTTCCTTTGTGGTCTAGGGTATTAACCCCTTTGCGCAGCACAACGTAATAGCACGTCGTGGGGCTGAAGGTGATGTATCGAGGGGGCTCACGCGCTGAGCCCACTCCATATGCTGTGGGTATCAGCTGTGTATTACAGTTGACACCCAGTACTAACGGCCAGGAACAGCGATCGCAATGGCCCCGTCCGACACCTCGTCTTCCTCCCACAACGCGATCGTAGGGTGCTGATGGTTGTAATGGCAGCCCAGGGCCCTAATAAAGGCCCCGAGGTCTGCTTTCACTCTGCCTCTGTTAAAGGGAATGTGACGCTAGAAAAAAATGTTGTTTTTTTTTAGTTAAACAATTAGTGTATAGGTGATTAAACATTGTTCTAATTTTTTTTATTTTTTTCACGAGTCAGGAAATATTATAAATTAGATTCTAATTTATAATATTTCCCAGTGCTGGTCACTAGATGGAGCAATTCTCAAAATTGCAGCATTGCATGTGGTAAAGCAACCACATTGCTTTATGCTGCAAAATTTGAGAAAACTCACTCGCTCTAGTGAGCTCTCACAATCCCCCCTCCTTTATCCTGGCTAGTGCCGGGAGAAACGAGGGGATTGAACGGTCAAACCTCCTACACTGTGTGTCGCCATTTTTTGAGCTAACACACAGTGTAGTAGGTTTACATACACTAGTAAACACACAGTAAAACACTTACATACACAGCATTATACTGTGTGGGGCAGCTATAGGATGCATTATAATGTATGGGGGCATTGTACTGTATAGGACAGCTAAGGGGGGCATTATACTGTGTGGGGCATTATACTGTATAGGACAGCTAAGGGGGGCATTATACTGTATGGGGGCATTAAACTGTATGGGACAGCTAAGGGGGGCATTATACTGTATGTGGCAGCTATGGGGGCTTTATACTGTATGTGGCAGCAATGGGGGGCATGATACTGTATGGGACAGCTATGGGGCATTATACTATATTGGACATTATTGTGCATGGGGCAGCTATGGGTGTCATTATACTGTATGGGGGCATTATACTGTCTGTGGCGGCATAATGGGGCATTATACTGTATGGGGCATTATATTGTATGGAGTGCATTATACTCTATGGGGGCATTATATTGTATGGGGCAGCTATGGGTCGCAATATACTGTGGGGGCAGCCATGGGGGGTATGATACTGTGGAGGCAGCTATGGGGGGCATTATACTGAGTGGTGGCATCTATGGGGCATTACACTGTGTGGGCAGCTATGGGGGCATTATGCTGTGTGTGGGCAGTTATGGGGGCATTATACCGTGTAGAGGCAGCTATGGGGCATTATACTGTGGGGTCAGCTATGGGAAGCATTATACTGTGGAGGCATTCATGGGGTCTGTCGTGCAAGGCGGCTGGGTAAGGTGTGCATGCAGTAATTTAATAATACCACCATATAGTAACTGAATAATACCACAATACACTGACTGACTAATACCTCCATACAGTGACTATATAATACTACCATGCAGTAACTGAATAATACCACCATACACTGACTGAATAATACCTCCATACAGTGACTAAATAATACCACCATACAGTGACTAAATAATACCACCATACAGTGACTGAATAATACCACCATACAGTAACTGAATAATAACACCATACACTGACTGAATAATACCTCCATACAGTGACTATATAATACTACCAAGCAGTAACTGAATAATACCACCATTCACTGACTGAATAATACCTCCATACAGTGACTAAATAATACCACCATACAGTGACTAAATAATACCACCATACAGTGACTGAATAATACCACCATACAGTGACTGAATAATACCACCATACAGTAACTGAATAATATCACCATACACTGACTGAATAATACCTCCATACAGTGACTATAAAATACTACCATGCAGTAACTGAATAATACCACCATTCACTGACTGAATAATACCTCCATACAGTGACTAAATAATACCACCATACAGTGACTAAATAATACCACCATACAGTGACTGAATAATACCACCATACAGTAACTGAATAATACCACCATACGCTGACTGAATAATAGCTGCAGACACTGACAGAATAATACCATAATACACTAAGGCCTCATTCACACGACAGGGTCCGAGTGTCGGCCGGGAAAATCGGCCGTTTTTGGCCGATTTTCCCGGCCGGTTTGCATCCGGTTTGCATCCGTTCCGGGCCGAGTTGCCGTTTTTACCGGCCGATTTGGACCCGATTTGCATCCGTTTTTTTCCCTGTCCGTTTTAAAATCGGATGAATTTCATTTCAATTTTTTGCCACACACAGCCCTTTGTAGATAATGCCACAGCCCCCCTGGTAGGTAATGCCACCCAGCCCCCTGTAGGTAATGACACACAGCCCCCTGTTGGTGATGCCACACAGCCCCCTGTAGGTCATGCCACACAGCCCCCTGTAGGTGATGACACACAGCCCCCTGTAGGTTATGCCACCAAGTCCCCTGTAGGTGATGCCACCAAGTCCCCTGTAGGTGATGCCACCAAGTCCCCTGTAGGTGATGCCACCAAGCCCCCTGTAGGCGATGCCACACAGCCCCTTGCAGGCGATGCCACCCTGCCCCCTGTAGGCGATGCCACCCTGCCCCCTGTAGGTGATGCCACCCAGCCCCCTGCAGGCGATGCCACCCTGCCTCCTGTAGGCGATGCCACCCTGCCCCCTGTAGGCGATGCCACCCAGCCCCCTGTAGGTGATGCCACCCAGCCTCCTGTAGGTGATGTCACCAAGCCCCCTGTAGGTGATGCCACCCAGCCCCCTGTAGGTGGTGCCACCAAGCCCCCTGTAGGTGGTGCCACCAAGCCCCCTGTAGGTGATGCCACCAAGTCCCCTGTAGGTGATGCCACACAGCCCCCTGTAGGTTGCACCCATCCCCCCCTTCCAGGAGAAGTCACTGACTTCAAAGTCCATATATGGACAGTGGAGTCACTGACTTCTCCTGGAGAGGAATTCCCTGCCACAGGTCGGGAATTCCGCTTCAGAAGTGAGTGACGTCACTGTCCATATATGGACAGTGTAGTCACTCACTTCTCCTGTAGCGGAATCCCCGGCCATAGAGTCGGGGATTCCGCTGCAGAAGTGAGTGACATCGCTGTGTCCATATATGGACAGTGTAGTCACTCACTTCTCCTGTAGCGGAATCCCCGTCCATAGAGTCGGGGATTCAGCTGCAGAAGTGAGTGACATCGCTGTGTCCATATATGGGAAGTGTAGTCACGCACTTCTCCTGTAGCGGAATCCCCAATCCCCGGTCGGGGATTGGGGATTTCGACTCCTACAGGGAGCAAAAAAAGACCCTCCTCCTCCTCCTCACATGCACTCTGCACTGTGAGGAGGAGGAGAGAGAGTGCGCGAGCGACAGTAGACCCGGCCATCACTCAGGACATATTCCGGTGATGGCCGTGTATTACCCGACCCCATAGACTTCTATGGGAGCCGGGCGGCCGGGTACCCAGCCGAAAATAGGGCATTTCCCATTTTTTGACGGCCGGTTCTCCCGGCCATCAAAAAATTGGTCGTGTGAATAGCCCCATTAGGGGTCTATTGTTCCTAATGCAGCCGGGTGCCGGCCGATTTATTAACGGCCGGCACCCGGCCGGGAAACCCTGTCGTGTGAATTCTGCCTAACTCAATAATACCTCCATACAGTGACTGAATAATACCACCATAGAGTGACTGAATAACACCACCATTCAGTGACTGAATAATACCACCATACAGTGACTGAATAATACCACCATACAGTGACTAAATAATACCTCCATACAGTGACTAAATAATACCTCCATACAGTGACTGAATAATACCACCATACACTGACTGAATAATACCACCATACAGTGACTGAATAATAGCTCCAAACAGTAACTGAATAATAACTCCATACAGTAACTGAATAATACCACCATACAGTGACTGTATAGTAGCTCCATACAGTCAATGAATAATACCTCCATACAGTCAATGAATAATACCTCCATACAGTATTTGAATAATACCTCCATACAGTGACTGAATACCACCATTCACTGACTGAATAATACCACCATACAGTGACTGAATACCACCATACAGTGACTAAATAATACCACCGTACAGTGACTAAATAATACCACCATACAGTTACTGAATAATACCACCATACAGTGACTGAATAATACCACCATACAGTGACTGAATAATTACACCGTACAGTGACTAAATAATACCACCATAGAGTGACTTAATAATACCACCATGTAGTGACTGAATAATTCCACCATGTAGTGACTGAATAATACCACCATGCTGGATCTATTGCACTAAGAATACCAGTGGTGCCCTGCAGACGCCATTGACTTTTAATGGGTCAGCTGGGCTCCGCAGAAGTGTCCGTCATTTTGACAGGAAAAATATAATCCTTTTTGTTCTACAGACTTACGGTATTTCCTCATGGGTAATCCAAAAAGGATCATCTTCATATCCTGATGGCCTGGAAGAGAAAATACAAATCCAGTTAGAATAACAAAACTGAAACCTACCAAAAAAATCATCTATCATATTTGGCAAGGATGTGGTGTCCGAGGCACAGTTAGCTCTGCCCACAGCCCGACCTGCAAGAAGCCTGTGAGGAAGGAGATGTGAGTGCTCAGTCTATCTGTTGTTTGTGCCTCCATTTGTCTGTGAGTCTGAGTGTTTGTGTGTGTATAAATTCCAGTATGTGGGTATGTGTGTGTGTGTGTGTGTGTCTAAGTGCCTATATATGTATCTGTATAGTGGCGTAGCTATAGAGATCGCATCGGTCGCTACTGCGACCGGGCCCCCAAGCCTGTGGAGCCCGCATGGCCCCGTTGCCAAACATTACTGACCGCTCTTCCAACTGTATTTGCGTCCTCAGGACGCAAATACAGTTCAGTGCAATGCTGGAGTCCTGCTCCAGTATTCACTGTGCCGCGAGCGGCTCGGCGCAGGCAGGCGCGATGTAGTGAGTCACTCACAGCACAGGCCGGATGAGAAGGATTCTCCACCCATCGTGGGAATGGGGATAGGTAAGTAATTATGTTATTATTTTTCTATTAGGTATGTACATATGGGGGCATTATACTGGGTATACTGTATAGGACAGCTAAGGGGGCATCATGCTATATGGGGGGCATTATACTGTATGGAACAGCTATGGGGGGCATTATAATCTATGGGGCAGCTATATGGGGCATTATACTGTATGGGGGCATTATACTGTATAGGACAGCTGAGGGGGCATTATACTGTATGGGGGGCATTATACTGTATGGGACTTCTAAGGGGGTATTATAATGTATGGGGGGCATTATACTGTATAGGACAGCTAAAGGTGGCATTTTACTGTATGTGGGCATTATTTTGTATGTGGCAGCTATAGGATGCATTATACTGTATGGGGGCATTGTACTGTATAAGACAGCTAAGGGGGGCATTATACTGTGTGGGGCATTATACTGTATAGGACAGCTAAGGGGGGCATTATACTGTATGTGGCAGCTATGGAGGGCATTCTACTGTATGGGGAGCATTATACTGTATGGGGCAGCTATAGGGGGCATTATACTGTATGGGGGCATTATACTGTATGTGGCAGTAATGGAGGGCATAATACTGTATGGGGGCATTATACTGTATAGGACAGCTAAGGGGGGAATTATACTGTATGGGGCATTATATTGTATGGGACTGCTATGGGGGGCATTATACTGTACTGTGCAGATATAGGGGGCATTATACTGTATAGGGCATTATACTGTATGTGGCAGCTATGTAGGGCACTATAGTGTATGGGGGAATTATACTGAAAGGGGCAGCTATAGGGGCAATATACTGTACGAAGCAGCTATAGGGGGCATTATACTGTATGGGGGCATTATACTGTATGTGGCAGCAATGGAGGGCATTATACTGTATGGGGGCATTATACTGTATAGGACAGCTAAGGGGCATTTTACTATATGGAGGGCATTATACTGTATGGGATAGCTATTGGGGGCTTTATACTGTATGGGGCAGCTATAAGGGGGCTTAAAATACTGTATGGGGGCAATATACTGTATGTGGCAGCTATGGTGGGCATTATACTGTATGGGGGCACTATACTGTATGGGGGCATTATACTGTATGTGACAGCTATGGGGGCTTTATACTGTATGTGGCAGCAATGGGGGGCATGATACTGTATGGGACAGCTATGGGGCATTATACTATATTGGACATTATAGTGCATGGGGCAGCTATGGGTGTCATTATACTGTATGGGGGCATTATACTGTATGTGGCGGCAATAGGGGGCATTATACTGTATGGGGCATTATATTGTATGGAGTGCATTATACTCTATGGGGGCATTATATTGTATGGGGCAGCTATGGGTCGCAATATACTGTGGGGGCAGCCATGGGGGGTATGATACTGTGGAGGTAGCTATGGGGGGCATTATACTGAGTGGTGGCATCTATGGGGCATTACACTGTGTGGGCGGCTATGGGGGCATTATGCTGTGTGTGGGCAGTTATGGGGGCATTATACCGTGTAGGGGCAGCTATGGGGCATTATACTGTGGGGTCAGCTATGGGAGGCATTATACTGTGGAGGCATTCATGGGGTCTGTCGTGCAAGGCGGCTGGGTAAGGTGTGCATGCAGTAATTAAATAATACCACCATATAGTAACTGAATAATACCACCATACACTGACTGAATAATACCTCCATACAGTGACTATATAATACTACCATGCAGTAACTGAATAATACCACCATACACTGACTGAATAATACCTCCATACAGTGACTAAATAATACCACCATACAGTGACTAAATAATACCACCATACAGTGACTGAATAATACCACCATACAGTAACGGAATAATACCACCATACACTGACTGAATAATACCTCCATACAGTGACTATATAATACTACCATGCAGTAACTGAATAATACCACCATTCACTGACTGAATAATACCTCCATACAGTGACTAAATAATACCACCATACAGTGACTAAATAATACCACCATACAGTGACTGAATAATACCACCATACAGTAACTGAATAATACCACCATACACTGACTGAATAATACCTCCATACAGTGACTATATAATACTACCATGCAGTAACTGAATAATACCACCATTCACTGACTGAATAATACCTCCATACAGTGACTAAATAATACCACCATACAGTGACTAAATAATACCACCATACAGTGACTGAATAATACCACCATACAGTAACTGAATAATACCACCATACACTGACTGAATAATAGCTGCAGACACTGACAGAATAATACCACCATACACTAAGGCCTCATTCACACGACAGGGTCCGAGTGTCGGCCGGGAAAATCGGCCGTTTTTGGCCGATTTTCCCGGCCGGTTTGCATCCGGTTTGCATCCGTTCCAGGCCGAGTTGCCGTTTTTACCGGCCGATATGGACCCGATTTGCATCCGTTTTTTTCCCTGTCCGTTTTAAAATCGGATGAATTTTATTTACATTTTTTGCCACACACAGCCCTTTGTAGATAATGCCACAGCCCCCCTGATAGATAAATGCCACCCAGCCCCCTGTAGGTAATGCCACACAGCCCCCTGTAGGTAATGCCACACAGCCCCCTGTAGGTAATGCCACACAGCCCCCGGTTGGTGATGCCACACAGCCCCCTGTTGGTGATGCCACACAGCCCTCTGTAGGTGATGCCACACAGCCCCCTGTAGGTGATGCCACACAGCCCCCTGTAGGTAATGCCACCAAGTCCCCTGTAGGTGATGCCACCAAGTCCCCTGTAGGTGATGCCACCAAGTCCCCTGTAGGTGATGCCACCAAGTCCCCTGTAGGTGATGCCACCCAGCCCCCTGTAGGTGATGCCACCCAGCCCCCTGTAGGCGATGCCACACAGCCACCTGTAGGCGATGCCACACAGTCACCTGTAGGCGATGCCACCCTGCCCTCTGCAGGCGATACCACACAGCCACCTGTAGGGGATGCCACACAGCCACCTGTAGGGGATGCCACACAGCCCCCTGCAGGCGATGCCACACAGCCCCTTGCAGGCGATGCCACCCTGCCCCCTGTAGGCGATGCCACCCTGTCCCCTGTAGGTGATGCCACCCAGCCCCCTGCAGGCGATGCCACCCTGCCTCCTGTAGGCGATGCCACCCTGCCCCCTGTAGGCGATGCCACCCAGCCCCCTGTAGGGGATGCCACCCAGCCCCCTGTAGGTGATGCCACCCAGCCCCCTGTAGGTGGTGCCACCAGGCCCCCTGTAGGTGGTGCCACCAAGCCCCCTGTAGGTGATGCCACCAAGTCCCATGTAGGTGATGCCACACAGCCCCCTGTAGGTTGCACCCATCCCCCCCTTCCAGGAGAAGTCACTGACTTCAATGTCCATATATGGACAGTGGAGTCACTGACTTCTCCTGGAGAGGAATTCCCTGCCACAGGTCGGGAATTCTGCTTCAGAAGTGAGTGACGTCACTGTCCATATATGGACAGTGTAGTCACTCACTTCTCCTGTAGCGGAATCCCCGGCCATAGAGTCGGGGATTCCGCTGCAGAAGTGAGTGACATCGCTGTGTCCATATATGGACAGTGTAGTCACTCACTTCTCCTGTAGCGGAATCCCTGGCCATAGAGTCGGGGATTCCGCTGCAGAAGTGAGTGACATTGCTGTGTCCATATATGGACAGTGTAGTCACTCACTTCTCCTGTAGCGGAATCCCCGGCCATAGAGTCTGGGATTCAGCTGCAGAAGTGAGTGACATCGCTGTGTCCATATATGGACAGTGTAGTTACTTACTTCTCCTGTAGCGGCATCCCCGGCCATAGAGTCGGGGATTCCGCTGCAGAATTGAGTGACATCGCTGTGTCCATATATGGACAGTGTAGTCACTTACTTCTCCTGTAGCGGCATCCCCGACCATAGAGTCGGGGGATTCCGCTGCAGAAGTGAGTGACTTCGCTGTGTCCATATATATGGACAGTGTAGTCACGCACTTCTCCTGTAGCGGAATCCCCAATCCCCGGTCGGGGATTGGGGATTTCGACTCCTACAGAGTGCAAAAAAAGACCCTCCTCCTCCTCCTCACATGCACACTGAACTGTGAGGAGGAGGAGAGAGAGTGCGCGAGCGACGGTAGACCCGGCCATCACTCAGGACATATTCCGGTGATGGCCGTGTATTACCCGGCCCCATAGACTTCTATGGGAGCCGGGCGGCCGGGTACCCGGCCGAAAATAGGGCATGCCCCATCTTTTGACGGCCGGTTTTGCCGGCCGTCAAAAAATTGGTCGTGTAAATAGCCCCATTAGGGTTCTATTGTTCCTAATGCAGCCGGGTGCCGGCCGATTTATGAACGGCCGGCACCCGGCCGGGAAACCCTGTCGTGTGAATTCCGCCTAACTGAATATATACCTCCATACAGTGACTGAATAATACCACCATAGAGTGACTGAATAATACCACCATTCAGTGACTGAATAATACCACCATACAGTGACTGAATAATACCACCATACAGTGACTAAATAATACCTCCTCCATACAGTGACTAAATAATACCTCCATACAGTGACTGAATAATACCACCATACACTGACTGAATAATACCACCATACAGTGACTGAATAATAGCTCCAAACAGTAAATGAATAATAACTCCATACAGTAACTGAATAATACCACCATACAGTGACTGTATAGTAGCTCCATACAGTCAATGAATAATACCTCCATACAGCCAATGAATAATACCTCCACACAGTATTTGAATAATACCTCCATACAGTGACTGAATACCACCATTCACTGACTGAATAATACCACCATACAGTGACTAAATAATACCACCATACAGTTACTGAATAATACCACCATACAGTGACTGAATAATACCACCATACAGTGACTGAATAATACCACCGTACAGTGACTAAATAATACCACCATAGAGTGACTTAATAATACCACCATGTAGTGACTAAATAATACCACCATAGAGTGACTGAATACCACCATAGAGTGACTGAATAATACCACCATACAGTGACTGAATAATACCACCGTACAGTGACTAAATAATACCACCATAGAGTGACTTAATAATACCACCATGCAGTGACTGAATAATACCACCATGTAGTGACTGAATAATACCACCATGCTGGATCTATTGCACTAAGAATACCAGTGGTGCCCTGCAGACGCCATTGACTTTTAATGGGTCAGGTGGGCTCCGCCGAAGTGTCCGTCATTTTGACAGGAAAAATATAATCCTTTTTGTTGTACAGACTTACATTTCCTCAATGGTAATCCAAAAAGGATAATCTCCAAATTCTGATGGCCTGGAAGAGAAAATACAAATCCAGTTAGAATAACAAAACTGAAACCTACCAAAAAAATCATCTATCATATTTGGCAAGGATGTGGTGTCCGAGGCACAGTTAGCTCTGCCCACAGCCCGACCTGCAAGAAGCCTGTGAGGAAAGAGATGTGAGTGCTCAGTCTGTCTGTTGTTTGTGCCTCCATTTGTCTGTGAGTCTGAGTGTTTGTGTGTGTATAAATCCCAGTATGTGGGTATGTGTGTGTGTGTGTGTGTGTGTCTAAGTGCCTATATATGTATCTGTATAGTGGCGTAGCTATAGAGATCGCATCGGGCGCAGCTGCGACCGGGCCTCCAAGCCTGTGGAGCCCGCAGGGCCCCGTTGCCACCCAGTGCTGACCGCTCTTCCAACTGTATTTGCGTCCTCAGGACGCAAATACAGTTCAGTGCAATGCTGGAGTCCTGCTCCAGTATTCACTGTGCCGCGAGCGGCTCGGCGCAGGCAGGCGCGATGTAGTGAGTCACTCACAGCACAGACCGGAGGAGAAGGATTCTCCACCCATCGTGGGAATGGGGATAGGTCAGTTATTATGTTTTTTTCTATTAGGTATGTACATATGGGGGCATTATACTTGGTATGGGAGGGGGGCTCATATGGTAGCTGCTGAGGGGGCATCATACTATATGGGGGGCATTATACTGTATGGAACAGCTATGGGGGGCATTATAATCTATGGGGCAGCTATATGGGGCATTATACTGTATAGGACAGCTGAGGGGGCATTATACTGTATGGGGGCATTATACTGTATGGGACTTCTAAGGGGGAATTATAATGTATGGGGGGCATTATACTGTATAGGACAGCTAAAGGTGGCATTTTACTGTATGTGGGCATTATTTTGTATGTGGCAGCTATAGAGGGCATTATACTGTATGGGGAGCATTATACTGTGTGGGGCAGCTATAGGATGCATTATACTGTATGGGGGCATTGTACTGTATAGGACAGCTAAGGGGGGCATTATACTGTGTGGGGCATTATACTATATAGGACAGCTAAGGGGGGCATTATACTGTATGGGGGCATTATACTGTATAGGACAGCAATGGGGGGCATTATACTGTATGTGGCAGCTATGGAGGGCATTCTACTGTATGGGGAGCATTATACTAAATGAGGCAGCTATAGGGGGCATTATACTGTATGGGGGCATTATACTGTATGTGGCAGTAATGTAGGGCCTAATACTGTATGGGGGCATTATACTGTATAGGACACCTAAGGGGGGAATTATACTGTATGGGGCATTATATTGTATGGGACAGCTATGGGGGGCATTATACTGTACTGTGCAGATATAGGGGGCATTATACTGTATAGGGCATTATACTGTATGTGGCAGCTATGTAGGGCACTATAGTGTATGGGGGAATTATACTGAATGGGGCAGCTATAGGGTGCATTATACCGTATGGGGGCAATATACTGTACGGAGCAGCAATAGGGGGCATTATACTGTATGGGGGCATTATACTGTATGTGGCAGCAATGGAGGGCATTATACTGTATGGGGGCATTATACTGTATAGGACAGCTAAGGGGGCATTTTACTATATGGAGGGCATTATACTGTATGGGATAGCTATTGGGGGCATTATACTGTATGGGGCAGCTATAAGGGGGCTTAAAATACTGTATGGGGGCAATATACTGTATGTGGCAGCTATGGTGGGCATTATACTGTATGGGGGCACTATACTGTATGGGGGCATTATACTGTATGGGACAGCTATGGGGGCTTTATACTGTATGTGGCAGCAATGGGGGGCATGATACTGTATGGGACAGCTATGGGGCATTATACTATATTGGACATTATAGTGCATGGGGCAGCTATGGGTGTCATTATACTGTATGGGGGCATTATACTGTATGTGGCGGCAATAGGGGACATTATACTGTATAGGGCATTATATTGTATAGAGTGCAGTATACTCTATGTGGGGCATTATATTGTATGGGGCAGCTATGGGTCGCAATATACTGTGGGGGCAGCCATGGGGGGTATGATACTGTGGAGGCAGCTATGGGGAGCATTATACTGTGTGGTGGCATCTATGGGGCATTACACTGTGTGGGCAGCTATGGGGGCATTATGCTGTGTGTGGGCAGTTATGGGGGCATTATACCGTGTGGGGACAGCTATGGGGCATTATACTGTGGGGTCAGCTATGGGAGGCATTATACTGTGGAGGCATTCATGGGGTCTGTCGTGCAAGGCGGCTGGGTAATGTGTGCGCAGGGGTCTGGTGCTGTTGGGAAGGAGTAGGGGGTCCAAGCTGAATTTTTGCTCCAGGGCCCTTTAGCTACGCCCCTGTATCTGTAAGTGTATATATTTCTGTGTGTGCATCTACTACATTATCTGTGTTCAGAGTTATGACTGTGTGTTATCTGTGGTGTTACATAGGACTGCAGGTGATATCTACTACATTATCTGTACTCAGAGAGTTATCACTGTGTGTTATCTGTGGTGTTACATAGGACTGCAGGTGACACTACTACATTATCTGTACTCAGAAAGTTATCACTGGGTGTAGAGCTGGTTAATTTTTCCCAAAAAATAAAATCTAGATTTTTGTCAATCATTTTTGATTTGATTCAAGATTTTCTTATTTTTAGGAGTAATTAAGGAATTACTGTGCATGCAATTCCCATATCTCAAAAAAAATACCAGGACACAATTTTTTACATTAGAGTTATCCAATAATATATATTGATTATCAGGATTGTCCCTCAGCTGCTACGTGTGATCATGCTCACTTATAAAAGGCACAATGCTGATAATCATCATATATATATATATTTGGCTCAGAGAATAAGAAGAGCAACTATGAGTGCAGAGGAACGCCAGGAACAACGAGAAACCACTTCCCAAAACAAGGCGTTAAGAAGGCAAAACCCTGAAGTAAGACGACCCTGTAATGAAGAACGTCGTTCTCAAAGAGCACAATTATAAATACTTATCATTCCTTTTACTAGCAAACCCGTGTAACGAGCTTTCTATACGAGTATAATATGTCTCTCCTAGATAAACACACTTAAATAATGGAATCTATATATATATATATTCCCATAGATGATACCGTATTATCGTCCTTTATGTAGACATATTAGCACTCACCCCGGGATTACTCATATATCATCTACATGGAAGATTCCTATATCCAACACTAGAGAAATAGGCTCATTATTCAATAAGATAATTACCAGAAATACACCTCCGTCTCCTCAACTTTCTTCCTCCAACTGTTTAAGAAATAAAAAAAAATACCAATATTACACATAATTGTTCTTGAAAGGAATATAAAATATACTATTGTTCTCTGTTATAATATACGAAACAGTCGATACAAGGAGGAGGAGTTTCTCATAGCAACCAATCAGATTGCAGCTTTTATATATGGTATATTTTCCCTGGGCTTTGATTGCCTGATGGGAAAACGTGAGTGGTGATGTCAAAAGGGATCCTACATAAAAACAGGGTTGTGTCTAGAACATTTTTTCATAAAGCCTCCACACCCCAGGAGGCAAAAGCATTTTTCATTACTATCAATGCCTACTGCTTTCTGTGACTGAATAATACCCCCATACAGTGAATACCACCATACACTAACTGAATAATACCCCCACATCACCATACAGTTATGTCATTACAGTTTGATTCGTGGAGCCCCAAACTTTAAAACTACCACCAATCGAGGGACATCGGCTCTATCAAGTACAGCCGTCCTTATCAGGAACGTTGCATATGGTTTACTGTTTACTCAGGCACAGGGGCTCGTCCATATGATCTACTGTGCCTGGTACTACAGCTCAAGGCATCTCCTTCCTGTAAGGCATAGCCATACTCATATGTACAGGGCCGTTTCTGTGCAGATTAGACCCCGGTCAGACCCACACAGATCAAACATTCTAAGAATAGGCCATCGAATGTTAAATTCCAGGTAGTGAAGGGGTAACTTCCTTTGTGGTCTAGGGTATTAACCCCTTTGCGCAGCACAACGTAATAGCACGTCGTGGGGCTGAAGGTGATGTATCGAGGGGGCTCACGCGCTGAGCCCACTCCATATGCTGTGGGTATCAGCTGTGTATTACAGTTGACACCCAGTACTAACGGCCAGGAACAGCGATCGCAATGTTCCTGGCCGTGTAAACCGTCAAATGCTGCGGTAAAAAAAAAAGTTTAAAGAGAGGGAGCGGCCCCGTCCGAGACCTCGTCTTCCTCCCACAACGCGATCGTAGGGTGCTGATGGTTGTAATGGCAGCCCAGGGCCCTAATAAAGGCCCCGAGGTCTGCTTTCACTCTGCCTCTGTTAAAGGGAATGTGACGCTAGAAAAAGATGTTGTTTTTTTTTAGTTAAACAATTAGTGTATAGGTGATTAAACATTGTTCTAATTTTTTTAATTTTTTTTCACGAGTCAGGAAATATTATAAATTTAATTCTAATTTATAATATTTCCCAGTGCTGGTCACTAGATGGAGCAATTCCCAAAATTGCAGCATTGCATGTGGTAAAGCAACCACATTGCTTTATGCTGCAAAATTTGAGAAAACTCACTCGCTCTAGTGAGCTGTCAGAATCCCCCCTCCTTTATCCTGGCTAGTGCTGGGAGAAACGAGGGGATTGAACGGTCAAACCTCCTACACTGTGTGTCGCCATTTTTTGAGCTAACACACAGTGTAGTAGGTTTACATACACTAGTAAACACACAGTAAAACACTTACATACACAGCATTATACTGTGTGGGGCAGCTAGGAGATGCATTATACTGTATGGGGGCATTGTACTGTATAGGACAGCTAAGGGGGGCATTATACTGTGTGGGGCATTATACTGTATAGGACAGCTAAGGGGGGCATTATACTGTATGGGGGCATTATACTGTATAGGACAGCTAAGGGGGGCATTATACTGTATGTTGGCAGCTATGGGGGCTTTATACTGTATGTGGCAGCAATGGGGGGCATGATACTGTATGGGACAGCTATGGGGCATTATACTATATTGGACATTATAGTGCATGGGGCAGCTATGGGTGTCATTATACTGTATGGTGGCATTATACTGTATGTGGCGGCAATAGGGGGCATTATACTGTATGGGGCATTATATTGTATGGAGTGCATTATACTCTATGGGGGCATTATATTTTATGGGGCAGCTATGGGTCGCAATATACTGTGGGGCAGCCATGGGGGTATAATACTGTGGAGGCAGCTATGGGGGGCATTATACTGAGTGGTGGCATCTATGGGGCATTACACTGTGTGGGCAGCTATGGGGCAATTATGCTGTGTGTGGGCAGTTATGGGGGCATTATACCATGTAGGGGCAGTTATGGGGCATTATACTGTGGGGTCAGCTATGGGAGGCATTATACTGTGGAGGCATTCATGGGGTCTGTCGTGCAAGGCGGCTGGGTAAGGTGTGCATGCAGTAATTGAATAATACCACCATATAGTAACTGAATAATACCACCATACACTGACTGAATAATACCTCCATACAGTGACTATATAATACTACCATGCAGTAACTGAATAATACCACCATACACTGACTGAATAATACCTCCATACAGTGACTAAATAATACCACCATACAGTGACTAAATAATACCACCATACAGTGACTGAATAATACCACCATACAGTAACTGAATAATAACACCATACACTGACTGAATAATAGCTGCAGACACTGACAGAATAATACCACCATACACTAAGGCCTCATTCACACGACAGGGTCCGAGTGTCGGCCGGGAAAATCGGCCGTTTTTGGCCGATTTTCCCGGCCGGTTTGCATCCGGTTTGCATCCGTTCCGGGCCGAGTTGCCGTTTTTACCGGCCGATTTGGACCCGATTTGCATCAGTTTTTTTCCCTGTCCGTTTTAAAATCGGATGAATTTAATTTCAATTTTTTGCCACACACAGCCCTTTGTAGATAATGCCACAGCCCCCCTGGTAGGTAATGCCACCCAGCCCCCTGTAGGTAATGCCACACAGCCCCCTGTTGGTGATGCCACACAGCCCCCTGTTGGTGATGCCACACAGCCCTCTGTAGGTCATGCCACACAGCCCCCTGTAGGTGATGCCACACAGCCCCCTGTAGGTAATGCCACCAAGTCCCCTGTAGGTGATGCCACCAAGTCCCCTGTAGGTGATGCCACCAAGTCCCCTGTAGGTGATGCCACCAAGTCCCCTGTAGGTGATGCCATCCAGCCCCCTGTAGGTGATGCCACCCAGCCCCCTGTAGGTGATGCCACACAGCCCCCTGTAGGTGATGCCATCCAGCCACCTGTAGGCGATACCACACAGCCACCTGTAGGGGATGCCACACAGCCACCTGTAGGGGATGCCACACAGCCCCCTGTAGGCGATGCCACCCTGTCCCCTGTAGGTGATGCCACCCAGCCCCCTGCAGGCGATGCCACCCTGCCTCCTGTAGGCGATGCCACCCTGCCCCCTGTAGGCGATGCCACCCAGCCCCCTGTAGGCGATGCCACCCAGCCCCCTGTAGGCGATGCCACCCAGCCCCCTGTAGGTGGCGCCACCCAGCCCCCTGTAGGTGATGCCACCAAGCCCCCTGTAGGTGATGCCACCAAGTCCCCTGTAGGTGATGCCACACAGCCCATGTAGGTTGCACCCATCCCCCCCTTCCAGGAGAAGACACTGACTTCAATGTTCATATATGGACAGTGGAGTCACTGACTTCTCCTGGAGAGGAATTCCCTGCCACAGGTCGGGAATTCCGCTTCAGAAGTGAGTGACGTCAATGTCCATATATGGACAGTGTAGTCACTCACTTCTCCTGTAGCGGAATCCCCGGCCATAGAGTCGGGGATTCCGCTGCAGAAGTGAGTGACATCGCTGTGTCCATATATGGACAGTGTAGTCACTCACTTCTCCTGTAGCGGAATCCCCGGCCATAGAGTCGGGGATTCAGCTGCAGAAGTGAGTGACATTGTTGTGTCCATATATGGACAGTGTAGTCACTCACTTCTCCTGTAGTGGAATCCCCGGCCATAGAGTCGGGGATTCAGCTGCAGAAGTGAGTGACATCGCTGTGTCCATATATGGACAGTGTAGTCACTTACTTCTCCTGTAGCGGCATCCCGGCCATAGAGTCGGGGATTCCGCTGCAGAAGTGAGTGACATCGCTGTGTCCATATATGGACAGTGTAGTCACTTACTTCTCCTGTAGCGGCATCCCCGGCCATAGAGTCGGGGGATTCCGCTGCAGAAGTGAGTGACTTCGCTGTGTCCATATATGGACAGTGTAGTCACGCACTTCTCCTGTAGCGAAATCCCCAATCCCCGGTCGGGGATTGGGGATTTCGACTCCTACAGGGAGCAAAAAAAGACCCTCCTCCTCCTCACATGCACTCTGCACTGTGAGGAGGAGGAGAGAGAGTGCGCGAGCGACGGTAGACTCGGCCATCACTCAGGACATATTCCGGTGATGGCCGTGTATTACCTGGCCCCATAGACTTCTATGGGAGCCGGGCGGCCGGGTACCCGGCCGAAAATAGAGAATGTCCCATTTTTTGACGGCCGGTTCTCCCGGCCGTCAAAAAATTGGTCGTGTAAATAGCCCCATTAGGGTTCTATTGTTCCTAATGCAGCCGGGTGCCGGCCGATTTATGAACGGCCGGCACCCGGCCAGGAAACCCTGTCGTCTGAATTCCGCCTAACTGAATAATACGTCCATACAGTGACTGAATAATACCTCCATAGAGTGACTGAATAATACCACCATTCAGTGACTGAATAATACCACCATACAGTGACTGAACAATACCACCATACAGTGACTAAATAATACCTCCATACAGTGACTAAATAATACCTCCATACAGTGACTGAATAATACCACCATACAGTGACTGAATAATAGCTCCAAACAGTAAATGAATAATAACTCCATACAGTAACTGAATAATACCACCATACAGTGACTGTATAGTAGCTCCATACAGTCAATGAATAATACCTCCATACAGCCAATGAATAATACCTCCATACACTATTTGAATAATACCTCCATACAGTGACTGAATAATACCACCATACAGTGACTGAATAATAGCTCCAAACAGTAAATGAATAATAACTCCATACAGTAACTGAATAATACCACCATACAGTGACTGTATAGTAGCTCCATACAGTCAATGAATAATACCTCCATACAGTCAATGAATAATACCTCCATACAGTATTTGAATAATACCTCCATACAGTGACTGAATACCACCATTCACTGACTGAATAATACCACCATACAGTGACTAAATAATACCACCATACAGTTACTGAATAATACCACCATACAGTGACTGAATAATACCACCATACAGTGACTGAATAATACCACCGTACAGTGACTAAATAATACCACCATAGAGTGACTTAATAATACCACCATGCAGTGACTGAATAATACCACCATGCTGGATCTATTGCACTAAGAATACCAGTGGTGCCCTGCAGACGCCATTGACTTTTAATGGGTCAGCTGGGCTCCGCCGAAGTGTCCGTCATTTTGACAGGAAAAATATAATCCTTTTTGTTCTACAGACTTACGGTATTCCCTCAATGGTAATCCAAAAAGGATCATCTCCAAATTCTGATGGCCTGGAAGAGAAAATACAAATCCAGTTAGAATAACAAAACTGAAACCTACCAAAAAAATCATCTATCATATTTGGCAAGGATGTGGTGTCCTAGGCACAGTTAGCTCTGCCCACAGCCCGACCTGCAAGAAGCCTGTGAGGAAAGATGTGAGTGCTCAGTCTGTCTGTTGTTTGTGCCTCCATTTGTCTGTGAGTCTGAGTGTTTGTGTGTGTATAAATTCCAGTATGTGGGTATGTGTGTCTTTGTTTGTGTGAGTGTGTGTGTGTGTGTGTGTGTCTGAGTGCCTATATATGTATCTGTATAGTGGCGTAGCTATAGATATCGCATCGGTCGCAGCTGCGACCGGGCCCCCAAGCCTGTGGAGCCCGCAGGGCCCCGTTGCCACCCAGTGCTGACCGCTCTTCCAACTGTATTTGCGAACTCAGGACGCAAATACAGTTCAGTGCAATGCTGGAGTCCTGCTCCAGTATTCACTGTGCCGCGAGCGGCTCGGCGCAGGCAGGCGCGATGTAGTGAGTCACTCACAGCACAGACCGGAGGAGAAGGATTCTCCACCCATCGTGGGAATGGGGATAGGTAAGTAATTTTGTTTTTTTCTATTAGGTATGTACATATGGGGGCATTATACTGGGTATGGGAGGGGGGCTCATATGGTAGCTGCTGAGGGGGCATCATACTATATGGGGGGCATTATACTGTATGGAACAGCTATGGGGGCATTATAATCTATGGGGCAGCTATATGGGGCATTATACTGTATAGGACAGCTGAGGGGGCATTATACTGTATGGGGGGCATTATACTATATGGGACTTCTAAGGGGGCATTATAATGTATGGGGGGCATTATACTGTATAGGACAGCTAAAGGTGACATTTTACTGTATGTGGGCATTATTTTGTATGCGGCAGCTATAGAGGGCATTATACTGTATGGGGAGCATTATACTGTGTGGGGCAGCTATAGGATGCATTATACTGTATGGGGGCATTGTACTGTATAGGACAGCTAAGGGGGGCATTATACTGTGTGGGGCATTATACTGTATAGGACAGCTAAGGGGGGCATTATACTGTATGGGGGCATTATACCTTATAGGACAGCTAAGGGGGGCATTATACTGTATGTGGCAGCTATGGAGGGCATTCTACTGTATGGGGAGCATTATACTGTATGGGGCAGCTATAGGGGGCATTATACTGTATGGGGGCATTATACTGTATGTGGCAGTAATGGAGGGCATAATACTGTATGGGGGCATTATACTGTATAGGACAGCTAAGGGGGGAATTATACTGTATGGGGCATTATATTGTATGGGACAGCTATGGGGGCATTATACTGTACTGTGCATATATAGGGGGCATTACACTGTATAGGGCATTATACTGTATGTGGCAGCTATGTAGGGCACTATAGTGTATGGGGGAATTATACTGAATGGGGCAGCTATAGGGGGCATTATACCGTATGAGGGCAATATACTGTACGGAGCAGCTATAGGGGGCATTGTACTGTATGGGGGCATTATACTGTATGTGGCAGAAATGGAGGGCATTATACTGTATGGGGGCATTATACTGTATAGGACAGCTAAGGAGGCATTTTACTATATGGAGGGCATTATACTGTATTGGATAGCTATTGGGGGCATTATACTGTATGGGGCAGCTATAAGGGGGCTTAAAATACTGTATGGGGGCAATATACTGTATGTGGCAGCTATGGTGGGCATTATACTGTATGGGGGCACTATACTGTATGGGGGCATTATACTGTATGGGACAGCTTTGGGGGCTTTATACTGTATGTGGCAGCAATGGGGGGCATGATACTGTATGGGACAGCTATGGGGCATTATACTATATTGGACATTATAGTGCATGGGGCAGCTATGGGTGTCATTATACTGTATGGGGGCATTATACTGTATGTGGCGGCAATAGGGGGCTTTATACTGTATAGGGCATTATATTGTATGGAGTGCATTATACTCTATGGGGGGGCATTACATTGTATGGGGCAGCTATGGGTCGCAATACTGTATAGGACAGCTAAGGGGGGCATTATACTGTATGTGGCAGCTATGGGGCATTACACTGTGTGGGCAGCTATGGGGGCATTATGCTGTGTGTGGGCAGTTATGGGGGCATTATACCGTGTGGGGACAGCTATGGGGCATTATACTGTGGGGTCAGCTATGGGAGGCATTATACTGTGGAGGCATTCATGGGGTCTGTCGTGCAAGGCGCCTGGGTAAGGTGTGCGCAGGGGTCTGGTGCTGTTAGGAAGGAGTAGGGGGTCCAAGCTGAATTTTTGCTCCAGGGCCCTTTAGCTACGCCCCTGTATCTGTAAGTGTATATATTTCTGTGTGTGCATCTACTACATTATCTGTGTTCAGAGTTATGACTGTGTGTTATCTGTGGTGTTACATAGGACTGCAGGTGATATCTACTACATTATCTGTACTCAGAGAGTTATCACTGTGTGTTATCTGTGGTGTTACATAGGACTGCAGGTGATATCTACTACATTATCTGTAATCAGAGAGTTATCACTGTGTGTTATCTGTGGTGTTACATAGGACTGCAGGTGACATCTACTACATTATCTGTACTAAGAGTTATCACAGTGTGTTATCTGTGGTGTTACATAGGACTGCAGGTGACACTACTACATTATCTGTACTCAGAAAGTTATCACTGTGTTATCTGTGGTGTTACATAGGACTGCATGTAACATCTACATTATCTGTATTTTTGTCAATCATTTTTGATTTGATTCAAGATTTTCTTATTTTTAGGAGTAATTAAGGAATTACTGTGCATGCAATTCCCATATCCCCAAAAAAATACCAGGACACAATTCTTTACATTAGAGTTATCCAATAATATATATTGATTATCAGGATTGTCCCTCAGCTGCTACGTGTGATCATGCTCACTTATAAAAGGCACAATGCTGATAATCATCATATATATATATATTTGGCTCAGAGAATAAGAAGAGCAACTATGAGTGCAGAGGAACGCCAGGAACAACGAGAAACCACTTCCCAAAACAAGGCGTTAAGAAGGCAAAACCCTGAAGTAAGACGACCCTGTAATGAAGAACGTCGTTCTCAAAGAGCACAATTATAAATACTTATCATTCCTTTTACTAGCAAACCCGTGTAACGAGCTTTCTATACTAGTATAATATGTCTCTCCTAGATAAACACACTTAAATAATGGAATCTATATATATATATATATTCCCATAGATGATACCGTATTATCGTCCTTTATGTAGACATATTAGCACTCACCCCGGGATTACTCATATATCATCTACATGGAAGATTCCTATATCCAACACTAGAGAAATAGGCTCATTATTCAATAAGATAATTACCAGAAATACACCTCCGTCTCCTCAACTTTCTTCCTCCAACTGTTTAAGAAATAAAAAAAAATACCAATATTACACATAATTGTTCTTGAAAGGAATATAAAATATACTATTGTTCTCTGTTATAATATACGAAACAGTCGATACAAGGAGGAGGAGTTTCTCATAGCAACCAATCAGATTGCAGCTTTTATATATGGTATATTTTCCCTGGGCTTTGATTGCCTGATGGGAAAACGTGAGTGGTGATGTCAAAAGGGATCCTACATAAAAACAGGGTTGTGTCTAGAACATTTTTTCATAAAGCCTCCACACCCCAGGAGGCAAAAGCATTTTTCATTACTATCAATGCCTACTGCTTTCTGTGACTGAATAATACCCCCATACAGTGAATACCACCATACACTAACTGAATAATACCCCCACATCACCATACAGTTATGTCATTACAGTTTGATTCGTGGAGCCCCAAACTTTAAAACTACCACCAATCGAGGGACATCGGCTCTATCAAGTACAGCCGTCCTTATCAGGAACGTTGCATATGGTTTACTGTTTACTCAGGCACAGGGGCTCGTCCATATGATCTACTGTGCCTGGTACTACAGCTCAAGGCATCTCCTTCCTGTAAGGCATAGCCATACTCATATGTACAGGGCCGTTTCTGTGCAGATTAGACCCCGGTCAGACCCACACAGATCAAACATTCTAAGAATAGACCATCGAATGTTAAATTCCAGGTAGTGAAGGGGTAACTTCCTTTGTGGTCTAGGGTATTAACCCCTTTGCGCAGCACAACGTAATAGCACGTCGTGGGGCTGAAGGTGATGTATCGAGGGGGCTCACGCGCTGAGCCCACTCCATATGCTGTGGGTATCAGCTGTGTATTACAGTTGACACCCAGTACTAACAGCCAGGAACAGCGATCGCAATGTTCCTGGCCGTGTAAACCGTCAAATGCTGCGGTAAAAAAAAAAGTTTAAAGAGAGGGAGCGGCCCCGTCCGACACCTCGTCTTCCTCCCACAACGCGATCGTAGGGTGCTGATGGTTGTAATGGCAGCCCAGGGCCCTAATAAAGGCCCCGAGGTCTGCTTTCACTCTGCCTCTGTTAAAGGGAATGTGACGCTAGAAAAAAAATTTGTTTTTTTTAGTTAAACAATTAGTGTATAGGTGATTAAACATTGTTCTAATTTTTTTTATTTTTTTCACGAGTCAGGAAATATTATAAATTAGATTCTAATTTATAATATTTCCCAGAGGTGGTCACTAGATGGAGCAATTCCCAAAATTGCAGCATTGCATGTGGTAAAGCAACCACATTGCTTTATGCTGCAAAATTTGAGAAAACTCACTCGCTCTAGTGAGCTCTCAGAATCCCCCCTCCTTTATCCTGGCTAGTGCCGGGAGAAACGAGGGGATTGAACGGTCAAACCTCCTACACTGTGTGTCGCCATTTTTTGAGCTAACACACAGTGTAGTAGGTTTACATACACTAGTAAACACACAGTAAAACACTTACATACACAGCATTATACTGTGTGGGGCAGCTATAGGATGCATTATACTGTATGGGGGCATTGTACTGTATAGGACAGCTAAGGGGGGCATTATACTGTGTGGGGCATTATACTGTATAGGACAGCTAAGGGGGCATTATACTGTATGGGGGCATTATACTGTATAGGACAGCTAAGGGGGGCATTATACTGTATGTGGCAGCTATGGGGGCTTTATACTGTATGTGGCAGCAATGGGGGGCATGATACTGTATGGGACAGCTATGGGGCATTATACTATATTGGACATTATAGTGCATGGGGCAGCTATGGGTGTCATTATACTGTATGGTGGCATTATACTGTATGTGGCGGCAATAGGGGGCATTATACTGTATGGGGCATTATATTGTATGGAGTGCATTATACTCTATGGGGGCATTATATTGTATGGGGCAGCTATGGGTCGCAATATACTGTGGGGGCAGCCATGGGGGGTATGATACTGTGGAGGCAGCTATGGGGAGCATTATACTGTGTGGTGGCATCTATGGGGCATTACACTGTGTGGGCAGCTAAGGGGGCATTATGCTGTGTGTGGGCAACCCTGTCGTGTGAATTCCGCCTAACTGAATAATACCTCCATACAGTGACTGAATAATACCACCATAGAGTGACTGAATAATACCACCATTCAGTGACTGAATAATACCACCATACAGTGACTGAATAATACAGTGACTAAATAATACCTCCATACAGTGACTAAATAATACCTCCATACAGTGACTGAATAATACCTCCATACAGTGACTATATAATACCACCATTCAGTGACTGAATAATACCACCATACAGTGACTGAATAATACAGTGACTAAATAATACCTCCATACAGTGACTAAATAATACCTCCATACAGTGACTGAATAATACCTCCATACAGTGACTAAATAATACCTCCATACAGTGACTGAATAATACCACCATACAGTGACTGAATAATACCACCATACAGTGACTGAATAATACCTCCATACAGTGACTGAATAATACCACCATACAGTGACTGAATAATAGCTCCAAACAGTAAATGAATAATAACTCCATACAGTAACTGAATAATACCACCATACAGTGACTGTATAGTAGCTCCATACAGTCAATGAATAATACCTCCATACAGTATTTGAATAATACCTCCATACAGTGACTGAATACCACCATTCACTGACTGAATAATACCACCATACAGTGACTAAATAATACCACCATACAGTTACTGAATAATACCACCATACAGTGACTGAATAATACCACCATACAGTGACTGAATAATACCACCGTACAGTGACTAAATAATACCACCATAGAGTGACTTAATAATACCACCATAGAGTGACTGAATAATACCACCGTACAGTGACTAAATAATACCACCATAGAGTGACTGAATAATACCACCATGTAGTGACTGAATAATACCACCATGCTGGATCTATTGCACTAAGAATACCAGTGGTGCCCTGCAGACGCCATTGACTTTTAATGTGTCAGCTGGGCTCCGCCGAAGTGTCCGTCATTTTGACAGGAAAAATATAATCCTTTTTGTTCTACAGACTTACGGTATTTCCTCATGGGTAATCCAAAAAGGATCATCTCCATATCCTGATGGCCTGGAAGAGAAAATAGAAATCCAGTTAGAATAACAAAACTGAAACCTACCAAAAAAATCATCTATCATATTTGGCAAGGATGTGGTGTCCGAGGCACAGTTAGCTCTGCCCATAGCCCGACATGCAAGAATCCTGTGAGGAAGGAGATGTGAGTGCTCAGTCTGTCTGTTGTTTGTGCCTCCATTTGTTTGTGAGTCTGAGTGTTTGTGTGTGTATAAATTCCTGTATGTGGGTATGTGTGTCTTTGTGTGTGTGTGTGTGTGTGTGTGCGTGTGTGTGTGTGTGTCTAAGTGCCTATATATGTATCTGTATAGTGGCGTAGCTATAGAGATCGCATCGGTCGCAGCTGCGACCGGGCCCCCAAGCCTGTGGAGCCCGCAGGGCCCCGTTGCCACCCAGTGCTGACCGCTCTTCCAACTGTATTTGCGTCCTCAGGACGCAAATACAGTTCAGTGCAATGCTGGAGTCCTGCTCCAGTATTCACTGTGCCACGAGCGGCTCGGCGCAGGCAGGCGCGATGTAGTGAGTCACTCACAGCACAGACCGGAGGAGAAGGATTCTCCACCCATCGTGGGAATGGGGATAGGTAAGTAATTATGTTATTATTTTTCTATTAGGTATGTACATATGGGGGCATTATACTGGGTATGGGAGGGGGGCTCATATGGTAGCTGCTGAGGGGGCATCATACTATATGGGGGGCATTATACTGTATGGAACAGCTATGGGGGCATTATAATCTATGGGGCAGCTATATGGGGCATTATACTGTATGGGGGCATTATACTGTATAGGACAGCTGAGGGTGCATTATACTGTATGGGGGGCATTATACTGTATGGGACTTCTAAGGGGGCATTATAATGTATAGGGAGCATTATACTGTATAGGACAGCTAAAGGTGGCATTTTACTGTATGTGGGCATTATTTTGTATGTGGCAGCTATAGAGGGCATTATACTGTATGGGGAGCATTATACTGTGTGGGGCAGCTATAGGATGCATTATACTGTATGTGGGCATTATTTTGTATGTGGCAGCTATAGAGGGCATTATACTGTATGGGGAGCATTATACTGTGTGGGGCAGCTATAGGATGCATTATACTGTATGGGGGCATTGTACTGTATAGGACAGCTAAGGGGGGCATTATACTGTGTGGGGCATTATACTGTATAGGACAGCTAAGGGGGGCATTATACTGTATGGGGGCATTATACTGTATAGGACAGCTAAGGGGGGCATTATACTGTATGTGACAGCTATGGAGGGCATTTTACTGTATAGGGAGCATTATACTGTATGGGGCAGCTATAGGGGGCATTATACTGTATGGGGGCATTATACTGTATGTGGCAGTAATGGAGGGCATAATAATGTATGGGGGCATTATACTGTATAGGACAGCTAAGGGGGGAATTATACTGTATGGGGCATTATATTGTATGGGACAGCTATGGGGGGCATTATACTGTACTGTGCAGATATAGGGGGCATTATACTGTATAGGGCATTATACTGTATGTGGCAGCTATGTAGGGCACTATAGTGTATGGGGGAATTATACTGAATGGGGCAGCTATAGGGGGCATTATACCGTATGGGGGCAATATACTGTACGGAGCAGCTATAGGGGGCATTATACTGTATAGAGGCATTATACTGTATGTGGCAGCAATGGAGGGCATTATACTGTATGGGGGCATTATACTGTATAGGACAGCTAAGGGGGCATTTTACTATATGGAGGGCATTATACTGTATGGGATAGCTATTGGGGGCATTATACTGTATGGGGCAGCTAAAAGGGGGCTTAAAATACTGTATGGGGGCAATATACTGTATGTGGCAGCTATGGTGGGCATTATACTGTATGGGGGCACTATACTGTATGGGGGCATTATACTGTATTGGACAGCTATGGGGGCTTTATACTGTATGTGGCAGCAATGGGGGGCATGATACTGTATGGGACAGCTATGGGGCATTATACTATATTGGACATTATAGTGCATGGGGCAGCTATGGGTGTCATTATACTGTATGGGGGCATTATACTGTATGTGGCGGCAATAGGGGGCATTATACTGTATGGGGCATTATATTGTATAGAGTGCATTATATTCTATGGGGGCATTATATTGTATGGGACAGCTATGGGTCGCAATATACTGTGGGGGCAGCCATGGGGGGTATGATACTGTGGAGGCAGCTATGGGGGGCATTATACTGAGTGGTGGCATCTATGGGGCATTACACTGTGTGGGCAGCTATGGGGGCATTATGCTGTGTGTGGGCAGATATGGGGGCATTATACCGTGTAGGGGCAGCTATGGGGCATTATACTGTGGGGTCAGCTATGGGAGGCATTATACTGTGGAGGCATTCATGGGGTCTGTCGTGCAAGGCGGCTGGGTAAGGTGTGCATGCAGTAATTGAATAATACCACCATATAGTAACTGAATAATACCACAATACACTGACTGAATAATACCTCCATACAGTGACTATATAATACTACCATGCAGTAACTGAATAATACCACCATACACTGACTGAATAATACCTCCATACAGTGACTAAATAATACCACCATACAGTGACTAAATAATACCACCATACAGTCACTGAATAATACCACCATACAGTGACTATATAATACTACCATGCAGTAACTGAATAATATCTCCATACAGTGACTGAATAATACCTCCATACAGTGACTAAATAATACCACCATACAGTGACTAAATAATACCACCATACAGTGACTGAATAATACCACCATACAGTAACTGAATAATACCACCATACACTGACTGAATAATACCTCCATACAGTGACTATATAATACTACCATGCAGTAACTGAATAATACCACCATTCACTGACTGAATAATACCTCCATACAGTGACTAAATAATACCACCATACAGTGACTAAATAATACCACCTTACAGTGACTGAATAATACCACCATACAGTAACTGAGTAATACCACCATACACTGACTGAATAATAGCTGCAGACACTGACAGAATAATACCACCATACACTAAGGCCTCATTCACACGACAGGGTCCGAGTGTCGGCCGGGAAAATCGGCCGTTTTTGGCCGATTTTCCCGGCCGGTTGGATCCGGTTTGCATCCGTTCCGGGCCGAGTTGCCGTTTTTACCGGCCGATTTGGACCCGATTTGCATCCGTTTTTTTCCCTGTCCGTTTTAAAATCGGATGAATTTCATTTAAATTTTTTGCCACACACAGCCCTTTGTAGATAATGCCACAGCCCCCCTGGTAGGTAATGCCACACAGCCCCCTGTTGGTGATGCCACACAGCCCCCTGTTGGTGATGCCACACAGCCCCCTGTTGGTGATGCCACACAGCCCACTGTGGTTGGTGATGCCACACAGCCCTCTGTAGGTGATGCCACACAGCCCCCTGTAGGTGATGCCACCAAGTCCCCTGTAGGTGATGACACCAAGTCCCATGTAGTTGATGCTACCAAGTCCCCTGTAGGTGATGCCACCCAGCCCCCTGTAGGTGATGCCACCCAGCCCCCTGTAGGTGATGCCACCCAGCCCCCTGTAGGTGATGCCACACAGCCACCTGTAGGCGATGCCACACAGCCACCTGTAGGCGATGCCACCCTGCCCCCTGTAGGCGATGCCACACAGCCCCCTGCAGGCGATGCCACACAGCCCCTTGCAGGCGAAGCCACCCTGCCCCCTGTAGGCGATGCCACCCTGCCCCCTGTAGGTGATGCCACCCAGCCCCCTGTAGGCGATGCCACCCAGCCCCCTGCAGGCGATGCCACCCTGTATACTGTAGGCGATGCCACCCTGCCCCCTGTAGGCGATGCCACCCAGCCCCCTGTAGGCGATGCCACCCAACCCCCTGTAGGTGATGCCACCCAGCCCCCTGTAGGTGATGCTACCCAGCCCCCTGTAGGTGGTGCCACCAAGCCCCCTGTAGGTGGTGCCACCAAGCCCCCTGTAGGTGATGCCACCAAGTCCCCTGTAGGTGATGCCACCAAGTCCCCTGTAGGTGATGCCACACAGCCCCCTGTAGGTTGCACCCATTCCCCCCTTCCAGGAGAAGTCACTGACTTCAATGTCCAAATATGGACAGTGGAGTCACTGACTTCTCCTGGAGAGGAATTCCCTGCCACCGGTCGGGAATTCCGCTTCAGAAGTGAGTGACGTCACTGTCCATATATGGACAGTGTAGTCACTCACTTCTCCTGTAGCGGAATCCCTGGCCATAGAGTCGGGGATTCCGCTGCAGAAGTGAGTGACATCGCTGTGTCCATATATGGACAGTGTAGTCACTCACTTCTCCTGTAGCGGAATCCCCGGCCATAGAGTCGGGGATTCCGCTGCAGAAGTGAGTGACATCGCTGTGTTCATATATGGACAGTGTAGTCACTCACTTCTCCTGTAGCGGAATCCCCGGCCATAGAGTCGGGGATTCAGCTGCAGAAGTGAGTGACATCGCTGTGTCCATATATGGACAGTGTAGTCACTTACTTCTCCTGTAGCGGCATCCCCGGCCATAGAGTCGTGGATTCCGCTGCAGAAGTGAGTGACATCGCTGTGTCCATATATGGACAGTGTAGTCACTTACTTCTCCTGTAGCTGCATCCCCGGCCATAGAGTCGGGGATTCCGCTGCAGAAGTGAGTGACTTCGCTGTGTCCATATATGGACAGTGTAGTCACGCACTTCTCCTGTAGCGGAATCCCCAATCCCCTCCCCTACAGGGAGCAAAAAAAGACCCTCCTCCTCCTCCTCACATGCACTCTGCACTGTGAGGAGGAGGAGAGAGAGTGCGCGAGCGACGGTAGACCCGGCCATCACTCAGGACATATTCCGGTGATGGCCGTGTATTACCCGGCCCCATAGACTTTTATGGGAGCCGGGCGGCCGGGCACCCGGCCGAAAATAGGGCTTGTCCCATTTTTTGACGGCTGGTTTTCCCGGCCGTCAAAAAATTGGTCGTGTGAATAGCCCCATTAGGGGTGTATTGTTCCTAATGCAGCCGGGTGCCGGCCGATTTATGAATGGCCGGCACCCGGCCGGGAAACCCTGTCGTGTGAATTCCGCCTAACTGAATAATACCTCCATACCGTGACTGAATAATACCACCATAGAGTGACTGAATAATACCACCATTCAGTGACTGAATAATACCACCATACAGTGACTGAATAATACAACCATACAGTGACTAAATAATACCTCCATACAGTGACTAAATAATACCTCCATACAGTGACTGAATAATACCACCATACACTGACTGAATAATACCACCATACAGTGACTGTATAGTAGCTCCATACAGTCAATGAATAATACCTCCATACAGTCAATGAATAATACCTCCATACAGTATTTGAATAATACCTCCATACAGTGACTGAATACCACCATTCACTGACTGAATAATACCACCATACAGTGACTAAATAATACCACCATACAGTGACTGAATAATACCACCATACAGTGACTGAATAATACCACCGTACAGTGACTAAATAATACCACCATAGAGTGACTTAATAATACCACCATGCAGTGACTGAATAATACCACCATGTAGTGACTGAATAATACCACCATGCTGGATCTATTGCACTAAGAATACCAGTGGTGCCCTGCAGACGCCATTGACTTTTAATGGGTCAGCTGGGCTCCGCCGAAGTGTCCGTCATTTTGACAGGAAAAATATAATCCTTTTTGTTCTACAGACTTACGGTATTTCCTCAATGGTAATCCAAAAAGGATCATCTCCATATTCTGATGGCCTGGAAGAGAAAATACAAATCCAGTTAGAATAACAAAACTGAAACCTACCAAAAAAATCATCTATCATATTTGGCAAGGATGTGGTGTCCGAGGCACAGTTGGCTCTGCCCACAGCCCGACCTGCAAGAAGCCTGTGAGGAAGGAGATGTGAGTGCTCAGTCTGTCTGTTGTTTGTGCCTCCATTTGTCTGTGAGTCTGAGTGTTTGTGTGTGTATAAATTCCAGTATGTGGGTATGTATGTCTTTGTGTGTGTGTGTGTGTGTGTGTGTGTGCGTGTGCGTGTGTGTGTGTGTGTGTCTAAGTGCCTATATATGTATCTGTATAGAGGCGTAGCTATAGAGATCGCATCGGTCGCAACTGCGACCGGGCCCCAAAGCCTGTGGAGCCCGCAGGGCCCCGTTGCCACCCAGTGCTGACCGCTCTTCCAACTGTATTTGCGTCCTCAGGACGCAAATACAGTTCAGTGCAATGCTGGAGTCCTGCTCCAGTATTCACTGTGCCGCGAGCGGCTCGGCGCAGGCAGGCGCGATGTAGTGAGTCACTCACAGCACAGACCGGAGGAGAAGGATTCTCCACCCATCATGGGAATGGGGATAGGTAAATAATTATGTTTTTTTCTATTAGGTATGTACATATGGGGGCATTATACTGGGTATGGGAGGGGGGCTCATATGGTAGCTGCTGAGGGGGCATCATACTATATGGGGGGCATTATACTGTATGGAACAGCTATGGGGGGCATTATAATCTATGGGGCAGCTATATGGGGCATTATACTGTATAGGACAGCTGAGGGGGCATTATACTGCATGGGGGGCATTATACTTTATGGGACTTCTAAGGGGGCATTATAATGTATGGGGGACATTATACTGTATAGGACAGCTAAAGGTGGCATTTTACTGTATGTGGGCATTATTTTGTATGTGGCAGCTATAGAGGGCATTATACTGTATGGGGAGCATTATACTGTATAGGACAGCTAAGGGGGGCATTATACTGTATGGGGGCATTGTACTGTATATGACAGCTAAGGGGGGCATTATACTGTGTGGGGCATTATACTGTATAGGACAGCTAAGGGGGGCATTATACTGTATGGGGGCATTATACTGTATAGGACAGCTAAGGGGGCAATATACTGTATGTGGCAGCTATGGAGGGCATTCTACTGTATGGGGAGCATTATACTGTATGGGGCAGCTATAGGGGGCATTATACTGTATGGGGGCATTATACTGTATGTGGCAGTAATGGAGGGCATAATACCTGTATGGGGGCATTATACTGTATAGGACAGCTAAGGGGGGAATTATACTGTATGGGGCATTATATTGTATGGGATAGCTATGGGGGGCATTATACTGTACTGTGCAGATATAGGGGCATTATACTGTATAGGGCATTATGCTGTATGTGGCAGCTATGTAGGGCACTATAGTGTATGGGGGAATTATACTGAATGGGGCAGCTATAGGGGGCATTATACCGTATGGGGGCAATATACTGTACGGAGCAGCTATAGGGGGCATTATACTGTATGGGGACATTATACTGTATGTGGCAGAAATGGAGGGCATTATACTGTATGGGGGCATTATACTGTATAGGACAGCTAAGGGGGCATTTTACTATATGGAGGGCATTATACTGTATGGGATAGCTATTGGGGGCATTATACTGTATGGGGCAGCTATAAGGGGGCTTAAAATACTGTATGGGGGCAATATACTGTATGTGGCAGGTATGGTGGGCATTATACTGTATGGGGGCACTATACTGTATGGGGGCATTATACTGTATGGGACAGCTATGGGGGCTTTATACTGTATGTGGCAGCAATGGGGGGCATGATACTGTATGGGACAGCTATGGGGCATTATACTATATTGGACATTATAGTGCATGGGGCAGCTATGGGTGTCATTATACTGTATGGGGGCATTATACTGTATGTGGCGGCAATAGGGGACATTATACTGTATAGGGCATTATATTGTATAGAGTGCAGTATGCTCTATGGGGGGCATTATATTGTATGGGGCAGCTATGGGTCGCAATATACTGTGGGGGCAGCCATGGGGGGGGGCATGATACTGTGGAGGCAGCTATGGGCAACATTATACTGTGTGGTGGCATCTATGGCATTACACTGTGTGGGCAGCTATGGGGGCATTATGCTGTGTGTGTGCAGTTATGGGGGCATTATACCGTGTGGGGACAGTTATGGGGCATTATACTGTGGGGTCAGCTATGGGAGGCATTATACTGTGGAGGCATTCATGGGGTCTGTCGTGCAAGGCGGCTGAGTAAGGAGTGCGCAGGGGTCTGGTGGTGTTGGGAAGGAGTAGGGGGTCCAAGCTGAATTTTTGCTCCAGGGCCCTTTAGCTACGCCCCTGTATCTGTAAGTGTATATATTTCTGTGTGTGCATCTACTACATTATCTGTGTTCAGAGTTATGACTGTGTGTTATCTGTGGTGTTACATAGGACTGCAGGTGATATCTACTACATTATCTGTACTCAGAGAGTTATCACTGTGTGTTATCTGTGGTGTTACATAGGACTGCAGGTGACATCTACTACATTATCTGTAATCAGAGAGTTATCACAGTGTGTTATCTGTGGTGTTACATAGGACTGCAGGTGACACTACTACATTATCTGTACTCAGAACGTTATCACTGTCTTATCTGTGGTGTTACATAGGACTGCATGTAACATCTACATTATCTGTACTCAGAGTTATCACTGGGTGTAGAGCTGGTCGATTTTTCAAAAAAAATAAAATCTAGATTTTTGTCAATCATTTTTGATTTGATTCAAGATTTTCTTATTTTTAGGAGTAATTAAGGAATTACTGTGCATGCAATTCCCATATCTCAAAAAAAATACCAGGACACAATTCTTTACATTAGAGTTATCCAATAATATATATTGATTATCAGGATTGTCCCTCAGCTGCTACGTGTGATCATGCTCACTTATAAAAGGCACAATGCTGATAATCATCATATATATATATATATATTTGGCTCAGAGAATAAGAAGAGCAACTATGAGTGCAGAGGAACGCCAGGAACAACGAGAAACCACTTCCCAAAACAAGGCGTTAAGAAGGCAAAACCCTGAAGTAAGACGACCCTGTAATGAAGAACGTCGTTCTCAAAGAGCACAATTATAAATACTTATCATTCCTTTTACTAGCAAACCCGTGTAACGAGCTTTCTATACTAGTATAATATGTCTCTCCTAGATAAACACACTTAAATAGTGGAATCTATATATATATATATTCCCATAGATGATACCGTATTATCGTCCTTTATGTAGACATATTAGCACTCACCCCGGGATTACTCATATATCATCTACATGGAAGATTCCTATATCCAACACTAGAGAAATAGGCTCATTATTCAATAAGATAATTACCAGAAATACACCTCCGTCTCCTCAACTTTCTTCCTCCAACTGTTTAAGAAATAAAAAAAAATACCAATATTACACATAATTGTTCTTGAAAGGAATATAAAATATACTATTGTTCTCTGTTATAATATACGAAACAGTCGATACAAGGAGGAGGAGTTTCTCATAGCAACCAATCAGATTGCAGCTTTTATATATGGTATATTTTCCCTGGGCTTTGATTGCCTGATGGGAAAACGTGAGTGGTGATGTCAAAAGGGATCCTACATAAAAACAGGGTTGTGCCTAGAACATTTTTTCATAAAGCCTCCACACCCCAGGAGGCAAAAGCATTTTTCATTACTATCAATGCCTACTGCTTTCTGTGACTGAATAATACCCCCATACAGTGAATACCACCATACACTAACTGAATAATACCCCCACATCACCATACAGTTATGTCATTACAGTTTGATTCGTGGAGCCCCAAACTTTAAAACTACCACCAATCGAGGGACATCGGCTCTATCAAGTACAGCCGTCCTTATCAGGAACGTTGCATATGGTTTACTGTTTACTCAGGCACAGGGGCTCGTCCATATGATCTACTGTGCCTGGTACTACAGCTCAAGGCATCTCCTTCCTGTAAGGCATAGCCATACTCATATGTACAGGGCCGTTTCTGTACAGATTAGACCCCGGTCAGACCCACACAGATCAAACATTCTAAGAATAGGCCATCGAATGTTAAATTCCAGGTAGTGAAGGGGTATCTTCCTTTGTGGTCTATGGTATTAACCCCTTTGCGCAGCACAACGTAATAGCACGTCGTGGGGCTGAAGGTGATGTATCGAGGGGGCTCACGCGCTGAGCCCACTCCATATGCTGTGGGTATCAGCTGTGTATTACAGTTGACACCCAGTACTAACGGCCAGGAACAGCGATCGCAATGGCCCCGTCCGACACCTCGTCTTCCTCCCACAACGCGATCGTAGGGTGCTGATGGTTGTCATGGCAGCCCAGGGCCCTAATAAAGGCCCCGAGGTCTGCTTTCACTCTGCCTCTGTTAAAGGGAATGTGACGCTAGAAAAAAATGTTGTTTTTTTTTAGTTAAACAATTAGTGTATAGGTGATTAAACATTGTTCTAATTATTTAATTTTTTTCACGAGTCAGGAAATATTATAAATTAGATTCTAATTTATAATATTTCCCAGTGCTGGTCACTAGATGGAGCAATTCCCAAAATTGCAGTATTGCATGTGGTAAAGCAACCACATTGCTTTATGCTGCAAAATTTGAGAAAACTCACTCGCTCTAGTGAGCTCTCAGAATCCCCCCTCCTTTATCCTGGCTAGTTCCGGGAGAAACGAGGGGATTGAACGGTCAAACCTCCTACACTGTGTGTCGCCATTTTTTGAGCTAACACACAGTGTAGTAGGTTTACATACACTAGTAAACACACAGTAAAACACTTACATACACAGCATTATACTGTGTGGGGCAGCTATAGGATGCATTATACTGTATGGGGGCATTGTACTGTATAGGACAGCTAAGGGGGGCATTATACTGTGTGGGGCATTGTACTGTATAGGACAGCTAAGGGGGGCATTATACTGTGTGGGGCATTATACTGTATAGGACAGCTAAGGGGGGCATTATACTGTATGGGGGCATTATACTGTATATGACAGCTAAGGGGGGCATTATACTGTATGTGGCAGCTATGGGGGCTTTATACTGTATGTGGCAGCAATGGGGGGCATGATACTGTATGGGACAGCTATGGGGCATTATACTATATTGGACATTATAGTGCATGGGGCAGCTATGGGTGTCATTATACTGTATGGGGGCATTATACTGTATGTGGCGGCAATAGGGGGCATTATACTGTATGGGGCATTATATTGTATGGAGTGCATTATACTCTATGGGGGCATTATATTGTATGGGGCAGCTATGGGTCGCAATATACTGTGGGGGCAACCATGGAGGGTATGATACTGTGGAGGCAGCTATGGGGGGCATTATACTGAGTGGTGGCATCTATGGGGCATTACACTGTGTGGGCAGCTATGGGGGCATTATGCTGTGTGTGGGCAGTTATGGGGGCATTATACCGTGTAGGGGCAGCTATGGGGCATTATACTGTGGGGTCAGCTATGGGAGGCATTATACTGTGGAGGCATTCATGGGGTCTGTCGTGCAAGGTGGCTGGGTAAGGTGTGCATGCAGTAATTGAATAATACCACCATATAGTAACTGAATAATACCACCATACACTGACTGAATAATACCTCCATACAGTGACTATATAATACTACCATGCAGTAACTGAATAATACCACCATACACCGACTGAATAATACCTCCATACAGTGACTAAATAATACCACCATACAGTGACTAAATAATACCACCATACAGTGACTGAATAATACCACCATACAGTAACTGAAAAATACCACCATACAGTGACTATATAATACTACCATACAGTAACTGAATAATACCACCATTCACTGACTAAATAATACCTCTATACAGTGACTATATAATACTACCATGCAGTAACTGAATAATACCACCATTCACTGACTAAATAATACCTCCATACAGTGACTAAATAATACCACCGTACAGTGACTAAATAATACCACCATTCAGTGACTAAATAATACCACCATACAGTAACTGAATAATACCACCCTACACTGACTGAATAATAGCTGCAGACACTGACAGAATAATACCACCATACACTAAGGCCTCATTCACACGACAGGGTCCGAGTGTCGGCCGGGAAAATCGGCCGTTTTTGGCCGATTTTCCCGGCCGGTTTGCATCCGGTTTGCATCCGTTCCGGGCCGAGTTGCCGTTTTTACCGGCCGATTTGGACCCGATTTGCATCCGTTTTTTCCCCTGTCCGTTTTAAAATCGGATGAATTTCATTTCAATTTTTTGCCCCACACAGCCCTTTGTAGATAATGCCACAGCCCCCCTGGTAGGTAATGCCACCCAGCCCCCTGTAGGTAATGCCACACAGCCCCCTGTTGGTGATGAAACACAGCCCCCTGTTGGTGATGCCACACAGGCCTCTGTAGGTGATGCCACACAGCCCCCTGTAGGTGATGCCACACAGCCCCCTGTAGGTAATGCCACCAAGTCCCCTGTAGGTGATGCCACCAAGTCCCCTGTAGGTGATGCCACCAAGTCCCCTGTAGGTGATGCCACCCAGCCCCCTGTAGGTGATGCCACCCAGCCCCCTGTAGGGGATGCCACACAGCCACCTGTAGGCGATGCCACACAGCCACCTGTAGGCAATGCCACACAGCCACCTGTAGGCGATGCCACCCTGCCCCCTGTAGGCGATGCCACACAGCCCCCTGTAGGCGATGCCACACAGCCCCTTGCAGGCGATGCCACCCTGCCCCCTGTAGGCGATGCCACCCTGCCCCCTGTAGGCGATGCCACCCAGCCCCCTGTAGGCGATGCCACCCAGCCCCATGTAGGCGATGCCACCCAGCCCCCTGTAGGCGATGCCACCCAGCCCCTTGCAGGCGGTGCCACCAAGCCCCCTGTAGGTGGTGTCACCAAGCCCCCTGTAGGTGATGCCACCAAGTCCCCTGTAGGTGATGCCACACAGCCCCCTGTAGGTTGCACCCATCCCCCCCTTCCAGGAGAAGTCACTGACTTCGATGTCCATATATGGACAGTGTAGTCACTGACTTCTCCTGGAGAGGAAATCCCTGCCACAGGTCGGGAATTCCGCTTCAGAAGTGAGTGACGTCACTGTCCATATATGGACAGTGTAGTCACTCACTTCTCCTGTAGCGGAATCCCCGGCCATAGAGTCGGGGATTCCGCTGCAGAAGTGAGGGACATCGCTGTGTCCATATATGGACAGTGTAGTCACTCACTTCTCCTGTAGCGGAATCCCCGGCCATAGAGTCGGGGATTCCGCTGCAGAAGTGAGTGACATCGCTGTGTCTATATATGGACAGTGTAGTCACTCACTTCTCCTGTAGCGGAATCCCCGGCCATAGAGTCGGGGATTCAGCTGCAGAAGTGAGTGACATCGCTGTGTCCATATATGGACAGTGTAGTCACTTATTTCTCCTGTAGAGGCATCCCCGGCCATAGAGTCGGGGGATTCCGCTGCAGAAGTGAGTGACTTCGTTGTGTCCATATATGGACAGTGTAGTCACGCACTTCTCCTGTAGCGGAATCCCCGACCGGGGATTGGGGATTTCGACTCCTACAGGGAGCAAAAAAAGAACCTCCTCCTCTGCACTCTACACTGTGAGGAGGAGGAGAGAGAGTGCGCGTGCGACGGTAGACCCGGCCATCACTCAGGACATATTCCGGTGATGGCCGTGTATTACCCGGCCCCATAGACTTCTATGGGAGCCGGGCGGCCGGGTACCCGGCCGAAAATAGGGCATGTCCCGGCCGTCAAAAAATTGGTCGTGTGAATAGCCCCATTAGGGGTCTATTGTTCCTAATGCAGCCGGGTGCCGGCCGATTTATAAACGGCCGGCACCCGGCCGGGAAACCCTGTCGTGCGAATTCCGCCTAACTGAATAATACCTCCATACAGTGACTGAATAATACCACCATAGAGTGACTGAATAATACCACCATTCAGTGACTGAATAATACCACCATACAGTGACTAAATAATACCTCCATACAGTGACTAAATAATACCTCCATACAGTGACTGAATAATACCACCGTACAGTGACTAAATAATACCACCATAGAGTGACTTAATAATACCACCATGCAGTGACTGAATAATACCACCATGTAGTGACTGAATAATACCACCATACACTGACTGAATAATACCACCATACAGTGACTGAATAATAGCTCCAAACAGTAAATGAATAATAACTCCATACAGTAAGTGAATAATACCACCATACAGTGACTGTATAGTAGCTCCATACAGTCAATGAATAATACCTCAATACAGTCAATGAATAATACCTCCATACAGTATTTGAATAATACCTCCATACAGTGACTGAATACCACCATTCACTGACTGAATAATACCACCATACAGTGACTAAATAATACCACCATACAGTGACTGAATAATACCACCATACAGTGACTGAATAATACCACCATACAGTGACTGAATAATACCACCATACAGTGACTGAATAATACCACCATACAGTGACTGAATAATACCACCGTACAGTGACTAAATAATACCACCATACAGTTACTAAATAATACCACCATAGAGTGACTTAATAATACCACCATGCAGTGACTGAATAATACCACCATGTAGTGACTGAATAATACCACCATGCTGGATCTATTGCACTAAGAATACCAGTGGTGCCCTGCAGACGCCATTGACTTTTAATGGGTCAGCTGGGTTCCGCCGAAGTGTCCGTCATTTTGACAGGAAAAATATAATCCTTTTTGTTCTACAGACTTACGGTATTTCCTCAAGGGTAATCCAAAAAGGATCATCTCCATATCCTGATGGCCTGGAAGAGAAAATACAAATCCAGTTAGAATAACAAAACTGAAACCTACCAAAAAAATCATCTATCATATTTGGCAAGGATGTGGTGTCCGAGGCACAGTTAGCTCTGCCCACAGCCCGACCTGCAAGAAGCCTGTGAGGAAGGAGATGTGAGTGCTCAGTCTGTCTGTTGTTGGTGCCTCCATTTGTCTGTGAGTCTGAGTGTTTGTGTGTGTATAAATTCCAGTATGTGGGTATGTGTGTCTTTGTGTGTCTTTGTGTGTGTGTGTGTGTGTGTGTGTCTAAGTGCCTATATATGTATCTGTATAGTGGCGTAGCTATAGAGATCGCATCGGTCGCAGCTGCGACCGGGCCCCCAAGCCTGTGGAGCCTGCAGGGCCCTGTTGCCACCCAGTGCTGACCGCTCTTCCAACTGTATTTGCATCCTCAGGACGCAAATACAGTTCAGTGCAATGCTGGAGTCCTGCTCCAGTATTCACTGTGCCGCGAGCGGCTCGGCGCAGGCAGGCGCGATGTAGTGAGTCACTCACAGCACAGACCGGAGGAGAAGGATTCTCCACCCATCGTGGGAATGGGGATAGGTAAGTAATTATGTTATTATTTTTCTATTAGGTATGTACATATGGGGGCATTATACTGGGTATGGGAGGGGGGCTCATATGGTAGCTGCTGAGGGGGCATCATACTATATGGGGGGCATTATACTGTATGGAACAGCTATGGGGGGCATTATAATCTATGGGGCAGCTATATGGGGCATTATACTGTATAGGACAGCTGAGGGGGCATTATACTGTATGGAACAGCTATGGGGGCATTATAATCTATGGGGCAGCTATATGGGGCATTATACTGTATGGGGGCATTATACTGTATAGGACAGCTGAAAGGGCATTATACTGTATGGGGGGCATTATTCTGTATGGGACTTCTATGGGGGCATTATAATGTATGGGGGGCATTATACTGTATAGGACAGCTAAAGGTGGCATTTTACTGTATGTGGGCATTATTTTGTATGTGGCAGCTATAGAGGGCATTATACTGTATGGGGAGAATTATACTGTGTGGGGCAGCTATAGGATGCATTATACTGTATTGGGGCATTGTACTGTATAGGACAGCTAAGGGGGGCATTATACTGTGTGGGGCATTATACTGTATAGGACAGCTAAGGGGGCATTATACTGTATGGGGGCATTATACTGTATAGGACAGCTAAGGGGGGCATTATACTGTATGTGGCAGCTATGGAGGGCAATCTACTGTATGGGGAGCATTATACTATATGGGGCAGCTATAGGGGGGCATTATACTGTATGGGGGCATTATACTGTATGTGGCAGTAATGGAGGACATAATACTGTATAGGGGCATTATACTGTATAGGACAGCTAAGGGGGGAATTATACTGTATGGGGCATTATATTGTATGGGACAGCTATGGGGGGCATTATACTGTACTGTGCAGATATAGGGGGCATTATACTGTATAGGGCATTATACTGTATGTGGCAGCTATGTGGGGCACTATAGTGTATGGGGGAATTATACTGAATGGGGCAGCTATAGTGGGCATTATACCGTATGGGGGCAATATACTGTACGGAGCAGCTATAGGGGGCATTATACTGTATGGGGGCATTATACTATATGTGGCAGCAATGGAGGGCATTATACTGTATGGGGGCATTATACTGTATAGGACAGCTAAGGGGGAATTTTACTATATGGAGGGCATTATACTGTATGGGATAGCTATTGGGGGCATTATACTGTATGGGGCAGCTGGGCTTAAAATACTGTATGGGGGCAATATACTGTATGTGGCAGCTATGGTGGGCATTATACTGTATGGGGGCACTATACTGTATGGGGGCATTATACTGTATGGGACAGCTATGAGGGCTTTATACTGTATGTGGCAGCAATGGGGGGCATGATACTGTATGGGACAGCTATGGGGCATTATACTATAATGGACATTATAGTGCATGGGGCAGCTATGGGTGTCTTTATACTGTATGGGGGCATTATACTGTATGTGGCGGCAATAGGGGGCATTATACTGTATAGGGCATTATATTGTATGGAGTGCATTATACTCTATGGGGGGCATTATATTGTATGGGGCAGCTATGGGTCACAATATACTGTGGGGGCAGCCATGGGGGGGGGCATGATACTGTGGAGGCAGCTATGGGGAGCATTATACTGTGTGGTGGCATCTATGGGGCATTACACTGTGTGGGCAGCTATGGGGGCATTATGCTGTGTGTGGGCAGTTATGGGGGCATTATACTGTGTGGGCAGCTATGGGGGTATTATACTGTGGGGTCAGCTATGGGAGGCATTATACTGTGGAGGCATTCATGGGGTCTGTCGTGCAAGGTGGCTGGGTAAGGTGTGCGCAGGGGTCTAGTGCTGTTGGGAAGGAGTAGGGGGTCCAAGCTGAATTTTTGCTCCAGGGCTCTTTAGCTACGCCCCTGTATCTGTAAGTGTATATATTTCTGTGTGTGCATCTACTACATTATCTGTGTTCAGAGTTATGACTGTGTGTTATCTGTGGTGTTACATAGGACTGCAGGTGATATCTACTACATTATCTGTACTCAAAGACTTATCACTGTGTGTTATCTGTGGTGTTACATAGGACTGCAGGTGACATCTACTACATTATCTGTACTAAGAGTTATCACAGTGTGTTATCTGTGGTGTTACATAGGACTGCAGGTGACACTACTACATTATCTGTACTCAGAAAGTTATCACTGTGTCTTATCTGTGGTGTTACATAGGACTGCAGGTGACATCTACTACATTATCTGTACTCAGAGAGTTATCAATGTGTCTTATCTGTGGTATTACATAGGACTGCAGGTGACATCTACTACATTATCTGTACTCAGAGAGTTATCACTGTGTTATCTGTGGTGTTACATAGGACTGCATGTAACATCTACATTATCTGTACTCAGAGTTATCACTGGGTGTAGAGCTGGTAGATTTTTCCCAAAAAATAAAATCTAGATTTTTGTCAATCATTTTTGATTTGATTCAAGATTTTCTTATTTTTAGGAGTAATTAAGGAATTACTGTGCATGCAATTCCCATATCTCAAAAAATATACCAGGACACAATTCTTTACATTAGAGTTATCCAATAATATATATTGATTATCAGGATTGTCCCTCAGCTGCTACGTGTGATCATGCTCACTTATAAAAGGCACAATGCTGATAATCATCATATATATATATATATTTGGCTCAGAGAATAAGAAGAGCAACTATGAGTGCAGAGGAACGCCAGGAACAACGAGAAACCACTTCCCAAAACAAGGCGTTAAGAAGGCAAAACCCTGAAGTAAGACGACCCTGTAATGAAGAACGTCGTTCTCAAAGAGCACAATTATAAATACTTATCATTCCTTTTACTAGCAAACCCGTGTAACGAGCTTTCTATACTAGTATAATATGTCTCTCCTAGATAAACACACTTAAATAATGGAATCTATATATATATATATTCCCATAGATGATACCGTATTATCGTCCTTTATGTAGACATATTAGCACTCACCCCGGGATTACTCATATATCATCTACATGGAAGATTCCTATATCCAACACTAGAGAAATAGGCTCATTATTCAATAAGATAATTACCAGAAATACACCTCCGTCTCCTCAACTTTCTTCCTCCAACTGTTTAAGAAATAAAAAAAAATACCAATATTACACATAATTGTTCTTGAAAGGAATATAAAATATACTATTGTTCTCTGTTATAATATACGAAACAGTCGATACAAGGAGGAGGAGTTTCTCATAGCAACCAATCAGATTGCAGCTTTTATATATGGTATATTTTCCCTGGGCTTTGATTGCCTGATGGGAAAACGTGAGTGGTGATGTCAAAAGGGATCCTACATAAAAACAGGGTTGTGTCTAGAACATTTTTTCATAAAGCCTCCACACCCCAGGAGGCAAAAGCCTTTTTCATTACTATCAATGCCTACTGCTTTCTGTGACTGAATAATACCCCCATACAGTGAATACCACCATACACTAACTGAATAATACCCCCACATCACCATACAGTTATGTCATTACAGTTTGATTCGTGGAGCCCCAAACTTTAAAACTACCACCAATCGAGGGACATCGGCTCTATCAAGTACAGCCGTCCTTATCAGGAACGTTGCATATGGTTTACTGTTTACTCAGGCACAGGGGCTCGTCCATATGATCTACTGTGCCTGGTACTACAGCTCAAGGCATCTCCTTCCTGTAAGGCATAGCCATACTCATATGTACAGGGCCGTTTCTGTGCAGATTAGACCCCGGTCAGACCCACACAGATCAAACATTCTAAGAATAGGCCATCGAATGTTAAATTCCAGGTAGTGAAGGGGTAACTTCCTTTGTGGTCTAGGGTATTAACCCCTTTGCGTAGCACAACGTAATAGCACGTCGTGGGGCTGAAGGTGATGTATCGAGGGGGCTCACGCGCTGAGCCCACTCCATATGCTGTGGGTATCAGCTGTGTATTACAGTTGACACCCAGTACTAACGGCCAGGAACAGCGATCGCAATGTTCCTGCCCGTGTAAACCGTCAAATGCTCCGGTAAAAAAAAAAGTTTAAAGAGAGGGAGCGGCCCCGTCCGACACCTCGTCTTCCTCCCACAACGCGATCGTAGGGTGCTTATGGTTGTCATGGCAGCCCAGGGCCCTAATAAAGGCCCCCAGGTCTGCTTTCACTCTGCCTCTGTTAAGCCCGTCCTGTGACAGGGCTTAAGAGAGGCCTGTAAAATCGACAATACATTGCAATACATGGTCCTAGGGGAACTAATAAAATGTGTAACAAAAATTTAAATAAAGAAATTAGTGAAAAAACAAAAACTTAAAAGATCAAAAAAGCCCCCTTTTCCCATTTTTCCCTCTGAAGTAATGTCAAAAATAAAAAAAATAAACAAAATAGGTATTGTTGCGTCTGTACTATTACAATATACGCTTATTGAACTTGCACGTGAACGCTGTAAAAAGTGTAAAATTTGAAATGCCAATCTCTCTAAAAAAAAATCATAAAAAGTGATCAAAAATGTATATGTACAAAACATGGTACCAATAAAAACTACAGCTTCTCTCCAAAAAAATAAGTCCTCACACCGCTCAGTTGTTAAAAAGTTCTGGCTTTCAGAATGTGGTAAAGCAATTTTTTTTTTTAACAAATAGTTTTTAAAAAAAGTGTTAAAATATATAAATCCTATATGAATTTGGTATCATCGTAATCTTATTGAGCCACAGAATAAAGTTAAGTTGTCATTTTTACCGCATGGTGAAAGCCGTAAAAACAAAACCCAAAAAACAATGGAGGAATCGCATTTTTTTCCAATTTCAGCCCGTAAATAATTTTTTTCAGTTTTTCAGTACATTACTAGTCCTTCTTAAAGAATTAGAATATCTTAAAAAAGTTAATTTATTTCAGTTATTCAATTCAAAAAGTGAAACTCATATATTATATAGATTCGATATAACACCAGCAGATGACATTGTGAAAAGTATTCGGCACACTGAGTCGTAGGTAATGGATTCTTGACATTTTTATTATGTTTGATGCCAAGGGTTAGGTGCAACGTTTCGGTCAAATGACCTTCGTCAGGCACTATAAGTATACAGAATATTTATACATTGGTATATAAGCATCATATACGTACATTGGTCAAAAGTTGAGTAAAACATAACGTAAGTAAGGAAAGTAAATAAATAAAAAACGAAATAAATCAAAGAACAGAATTGTGCATTGAAATATCACAGAATAAATCAAGCAAGAACAGTATGAGTGTACGGACGACATCCTTGTCCCAAGCACAATAACGTAATCAGGTATGCAGCAATATAACGAGTTCTTCATATAGGCAGCATAAACAGTTCCACAGAGGCTGTGTTTAACAAATAGAGATATCCATACATAGCTCATTAAGGAAAAGACAGGGGTAAAGCAGTATCTCCTGTTGTCAAACAGGTACATCGCTAAGGGATTAATAAGTCTTTAAAAACTACAACTATGACAAACTATCACTAGTTACCTCCTCTAATATATTATGTTTGAGAAACACTGTCCCCCTAATGCAGGCTCTCCAAAGGTATTACCTAAGTATAGAAGCATATATATCATCTACGTTTCCCCACATTTTAACACGTCTCTGGCACGGCACATAGTGCATCTATTGGAGACAGCAAGCAGAGATATTGAAAACTGTAAGATATTGATGCATAAATGATATTGAGAGGTTGTAGAACTTTTTATTATACAATATAGCATGTACAAGATCTCCGCCGCCATGCAATTCTATAACAAATGGCTGCAGCCGAGAGCCGACAGCAGGGATTCCCTTCACGCTCGATAACATATAGGCGTTACTAAGGACAGCAAGGACCAATCAGATTAAGGAGAGGCAGGGTTTGACAGGAGAGGACACGAGTGTCCTCTGATTAGCAGAACGCCCATGGCGTGACGTCAATAACCATACGCGCGCTGGGACACGCCCACTGCCCGCCCCGCTCAGGGATATTTAAACCTACCATAGATCCCCCATTTTAGTGCCAAAAAGAAGCGGAATTCCGCCATTCGTATCCACAGCGCCGATCGTCTGGACATACCAGAAACCAGGGTAACAAGGTAGGCTTGACAACAACTCTGCACTCAATACATTACAACTATGAGCTGATGTTATGCTAGTTAGCACTAGACTGATAGCCTTTGCAGACCATGGAAGCCTGTCACACTTTATTACCACTTTATTACCATGTTATGAGGTTACTATGTTACCCTTAGCGATGTACCTGTTTGACAACAGGAGATACTGCTTTACCCCTGTCTTTTCCTTAATGAGCTATGTATGGATATCTCTATTTGTTAAACACAGCCTCTGTGGAACTGTTTATGCTGCCTATATGAAGAACTCGTTATATTGCTGCATACCTGATTACGTTATTGTGCTTGGGACAAGGATGTCGTCCGTACACTCATACTGTTCTTGCTTGATTTATTCTGTGATATTTCAATGCACAATTCTGTTCTTTGATTTATTTCGTTTTTTATTTATTTACTTTCCTTACTTACGTTATGTTTTACTCAACTTTTGACCAATGTACGTATATGATGCTAATATACCAATGTATAAATATTCTGTATACTTATAGTGCCTGACGAAGGTCATTTGACCGAAACGTTGCACCTAACCCTTGGCATCAAACATAATAAAAATTTCAAGAATCCATTACCTACGACTCAGTGTGCCGAATACTTTTCACAATACGATTGGGTTGGGACCCTATTCGTGCACCTACCTGGATCTAGTGCATTCCGAACCATTTTCCACCAGCAGATGACACACTGACTAGGGAAACTTCACACTGGGCCGCAAGCAACTTGGATTGACGCCTCTCCACTCTTCCTCCAGACTCTGGGATCGTGATCTCCAAATGAAATGCCAAATTTACTTTCATCTGAAGACCGGACTTTGGACCACTGGGCAGCAGTGTTGGTCCACAGTGTTATATCAATTTCAGAGTCAGCGCAGCGTCTACCAGGACATTTTCGAGCACTTCATGCTTCCCTCTGCTGACAAGCTTTATGGAGATGCTGATTTCATTTTCCAGCAGGACTTGGCACCTGCCCACACTGCCAAAAGTACCAACACCTGGTTTAATAACCACAGTATCACTGCACTTGATTGGCCGGCAAACTGGCCTGACCTAAACCCCATAGAGAATCTACCGGGTATTGTCAAGAGGAAGATGAGAGACCCCAGACCCAACAATGCAGACGAGCTGAGGGCCACTATCAAAGCAACCTGGGCTTCCATAACAACTCAGCAGTGCCACAGGCTGATCACCTCCATGCCATGCCGCATTGATAACACCTCAGCAGTGCCACAGTCTGATCACCTCCATGCCATGCCGCATTGATAACACCTCAGCAGTGCCACAGGCTGATCACCTCCATGCCACGCCGCATTGATAACACCTCAGCAGTGCCACAGTCTGATCACCTCCATGTCACGCCGCATTGATAACACCTCAGTATTGAGGGCATATCCTGGACATACTTTTCAGTAGGCCAACATTTCGGTATTAAAAATCATTTTTTAAATTGAACTTATATAATATTCTAATTTTCTGACCCACTGAATTTTGGGTTTTCATTAACTGTTGCCATAATCATCAACATTAAAAATAAAATGCTGGAAATAGATCACTCTGTGTGTAATGAATCTATATAATATATGAGTTTCACTTTTTGAATTAAATTACTGAAATAAATTAACTTTTTGATATTCTAATTCATTGAGAAGGACTAGTATATGGTACTTTAAATAGTGTCAGTAAAAAGTACAACTCCTCCCACAAAATATAAATACGCCCTCACACCACTCTATTGACGGAAAAATAAAAAAGTTATGGCTCTTGGAAGGCGGGGAGTGAAAAACTAAAATGAAAAAGCAAACAATGGCTCAGTCCTGAAAGGGTAAAAGGGGTTTCTCATGCCATGCTAATAGTCCTGGTTTTGACCCATTAACCGCCAAAGTCGGGTAGGGGAAGTATGGAGCGGGCTCAGGGTAACTAGCACCATCGCGCTCGAGCGTGATCCCGCTAGTTTAACTGGTTAAATGCCGCGGTCAACAGAGACCGCAGCATTTAAATAATTAGAAAGAGGGGGGCGACCCCCTCTAACAGCTCATCACGCCCCCCGCAACGCAATTGTGGGGGGGTGATGGTTGCTACGGCTGCCTGGGGGCTTAATGAAGGCCCCCAGGTCCGCCATCTTTGTACACCCCAATTGTGGGGGGGTGATGGTTGCTACGGCTGCCTGGGGGCTTAATGAAGGCCCCCAGGTCCGCCATCTTTGTACACCTATTAAGCCCTGCCTCGGGCAGGGCTTAATAGTGGCCTGTCACAATCACGATATACTGCAATACATTAGTATTGCAGTATATCGTGCAAGCGATCTAACGATCGCTGGCTGAAGTCCGCTAGGGGGACTAATAAAAAAAGTAAAAATGAGTTAAATAAAGTTTTTTTTTTGTGTCAAAAAAAAAAAGTATTAAAAGTTCAAAAAAACACTCTTTTCCCATTTTCCCCCTAGTGCATAGTAAAAAAATAAATAAATAACCATAATTGGTATTGCCGCGTCCGTAAAAGTCTGAACTATTACAATATATCATTATTTAACCCGCACAGTGAACGCCGTAAAAAAACCAAATTGTAAACGCCAGAATCTCTATTTTTTGGTCACCTAATCTCCCACAAAAAATGAAATAAAAAGTGATAAATGGTATTATTAAAAACTACAGCTTATCCCGCAAAAAATAAGCCCTCATACCACTTAATCGACGGAAAAATAAAAAAGTTATGGCTCTCGGAATTTGCTGACACAAAATAAATTTTCTTTTTTACACTTCGGTTTCTACTTGTAAAAGTAGTAAAATATAGAAAAAACTATATATATTTGGTATCGCCGTAATCGTATCGACCCACAGAATAAAGTTAATGTGTTGTTTTAATTGCACAGTGAATTCCGTAAAAATGGCACGCAAAAAAACCATGGAGGAATCGCTGTTTTTTTTCTTTTTCTACCCCACATATAATTTTTTCCCATTTCCTAGTACATTATATGGCAAAATAAATGGTGATACGAAAAACTACAACTCGTCCCGCAAAAATCAAGCCCTCATAGTACTATATTGATGGAAAAATAAAGACGTTATGGCTTTTGGAAGGTGGGGAGGAAAAAATGAAAATTTAAATCTGAAAAAGGGCTGCGGCGGGAAGAGGTTGAAGTAGGTTGGGCTTATATAGTATGGTATAAAAAATGAAAAACATTTTCAGGTAGTTTTTGGGGAATTACGATGGTAAATCATCCGTTGAGTTTAAATATTATTTGTGATTTGGAATGTAAATGTTGTTTTATACAACTCTGCCCATCACCAGGGATCCTACATTACATACATCTCATCCCGGTATTCTTCTTCATCCTTAGGCCCCATGCACACGAACGAAAAAACGCCCGTAATTACGGGCCATAATTATGGCACGTTTTTACGGGCCCATGGACTTCTATTGGCCACGGGTACCTCCCCGTATGCTTACGGGAAGGTGCCCGTGCCTTTGAAAAATATAGAGCATGTCCTATTTATTACGGCACGGGCAGGCCCATAGAAGTCTATGGGGCTCCCGTAATTACGGGTGACTACGTGTGTGCACCCGTAATTACGGGAGCGTTGCTAGGCGACGTCCGTAAATAGTCACTGTCCAGGGTGCTGAAAGAGTTAAACAATCGGCAGTAACTGTTTCAGCACCCTGGACAGTGACTTCCGATCACAATATAGATCAACCTGTAAAAAAAAAAAAAGACGTGCATATTTACCCAGAACTCCCTGCTTTTTCCTCCAGTCCGGCCTCCTGGGATGACGTTTCAGCCCATGTGACCGCTGCAGCCAATCACAGGCCAATCACAGGCTGCAGCAGTCACATGGACTGCCGCATCATCCAGGGAGGTCGGACTGGATTTCAGGAGAGGGACGCGTCACCAAGACAATGGCCGGGTAAGTATGAATTTCTTTTACTTTTTCTGCGGAAAGGGCTGTCCCTTCTCTCTATCCTGCACTGATAGAGAGAAGGGGCTGCCGATTACTGCAGTGTAATTTTGCAGCGAAAACGTGCCCGTAAATACGGGTGGAATACGGGTGACACCGGACCCGTATTTACGGGCACGGGTCCGTAAATACTGGTGCGATACGGGTCGAATACGTGTGACCAAGGACCCATATTTACGCCAGTATTTACGGGTGGACAAAAATACGGTCGTGTGCATGGGGCCAAAACATTTTCAGGTAGTTTTTGGGGAATTACGATGGTAAATCATCCGTTGAGTTTAAATATTATTTGTGATTTGGAATGTAAATGTTGATTTATACAACTCTGCCCATCACCAGGGATCCTACATTACATACATCTCATCCCAGTATTCTTCTTCATCCTTATTCTTTATCTTTTCCTCATTATTTCCCAACTCTGCATTCTCCTCCTCCTCAATCCTTGGCTCCTCCTCACTCTTCTCCTCTTCAATCTTTGTCTCCTCCTCATTCTCCTCTTCAATTTTTATCTTCTCCTCCTCAGTCTTTATCTCCTCGTCCTCCTTCACAATCTTCATCTCCTGATCCTTCTCCATCCTATTAGAGAATAAAAAAAGATAGTGAGAATCTAGGACATATTCTATAGACTTATTATTAAGGATCATTAATAACTACTGTGACCTTTTTTTGCCAATATTTTATACTAGAACCATCCCCACCCTGCACCTCAAAATGTACAACACCTATTCATTGTTACTGTTGTGGAAGTCAATGGCTCAAAATATATTAGACTGAAATTTAGACGAGAGTTCCAACAGACACTCACGCCAGGCACTTCATCCAGCATCCTAATCAGGAGATTTCATTTCGATATGAGTGAAGAAGAATAAATCACACAGACGCTGCTGATATGCTCAAAATACTCCTCTGAGGTTTATTGCCAAACTCAATTATAATATCATTCAAAAGGGGTGTAGGCTTGAGGTTAACCAATCAGAGGCAATGTGACAATAAGGGTATGTTCACACGGCAAACCAAAAAGGGCTGTAAAATACGGAGCTGTTATCAAGGGAAAATAGCCTCTGATTTTCAGCAGTTTTTTATGCATCATGCGTTTTTTGATGTATTTTTTTAAGGACATTTTTGGAGCTGTTTTTCTATTGAGTCAATAAAAAACGGCTCCAAATAAGGCTCAAGAAGTGACATGTACTTCTTTTTTACGAGGCATTTTTTTACGTGTCATTTTTAGAAACGGCGCGTGAAAACCGCCCCGTGGGAACGAAACACAGTTTTTCCCATTGAAATCAATGGCCAGATATTTGAAATTGTATCTTTAGCCATTTTTCGGGGCATTTACAGCCCAAAAAACTTCTGAAAATAAGCCGTGTGAACGTACCCTAACTCTTATTCAGCCAATAGCATACTATGAGAATATTTCAAATGCATTATTATAATTCTTCATTAAAATGCTGACATCAGAATTGCATCTGGAGGCAAGCATACAATAGAGTGGTGTTAGCTGCTCTTTCCCATAGAGGGAGTACATAAGATAAAGAGAAATAGTTGCACTTTATGTCCAGGCGTTCAGCCAGACAGCCATCTGAACATTTTGAAGGATATAAGAATAATACACAATAATAACATATTTTTGCAGACTCAAGCAGAACTATGTAGAGGAAAAGTGGAGAATAAATATCTTCGTAATTTGGCATGCTTGATAATTCATAATGTAATTGAATACAGAGAATATAAGCAAATTGACCAACCATCACATTACCAATACCCAACCTGTACCAGAACCCTCAGTACCCAGTCATCCATGCCCATCTTGTACCTGATACATGGATGTACATAGAAATATTCACACTCATATTGTGTTACCCATGACAGTATAATAATCCAGATACAGTAGCTCCATGTTAGGGCACATTCACACGTGGCTGAATTGCTGTTGAATTCCGCTGTGGACAGTCCGCAGTGGAATTCTGCAGCAGCCGTTTTTTACATTTCTTTCTATACATTTTTAGGAAATTTAGTTCAGACGTTGCAGAAAATAACGGTGCGGAAATTAGCCTGCGGTGCAGAATTTTCCCTCCGCAGCATGCTCATTACATTGCGGAGAAGAAGCGGAATTTCACTGCGGATTTTAGCCTTTGCAATGCAAAAACTGAAATCTGTGTCAAGTCCGCTGTGATATCTGCAACGTCTGAATTACCTGTCAAATAGGCAAATGTTGGTGCAGATTCATGCGTGATTGCCCCAAATCTTCACCAACATTTGCAGCGGAAAAACTCTGCCACGTCTGAACATGGCCTTATAATGGTGTCATGTGCTATAATGTCCAGCACAAGAGTGTAACCCAACCCCAATAATATTCCTTATTCTAATAGTAGTCTTAATAAGTTTGCCTATGGTTGTGTCCTGTGTACTGACCCGGCACGTGTACTATCTCATATAACATGGATTCCCATTGAATGCTCAGAGTAAATGATGCATGGGGGTCATGTAACTAATACCATGTCAGAGGGGCTTCATAGTGACAGGCACGGGCTGCAGGAGGCCGCTGTGCAATAACGTGCCCCTTATACGCACCCCCTTATGTCTCTCTAACAATCCACCAGTAACTCTGAGCCATGAAACTCATCAGCACCGTCCCTTACATGTAATCTAACAGTAGGAAGCTGCTTTTTAGGTGACAGTAGGCCCCTTACCTACTGGACCCCTGTGCTACTGGGGTTTCCTACATATGGCATTAGGCAGAATGCCATATTTTAATCCTTTACCGCATTGTAATAGCATTTCACATTTAGCCGGTTATTCCTGCAAATGTCTCTACTATTACGGCACAGTGATGGTAATATACAGCCAACATCCCAATGCAATGGCCAAGATCAGAGATAACTCTGGTCTTGGACGTATAACCAATGCCAGCCCAACGGCACCCTCATGACGCGATCACAGGGTGACGGTGCGTTACCATGGCAGACAGTGGAATATTACATGGAGGAGATATAGGAAGAATAGAGGAGAGAAAGAGAAACAGTAGAAGAAAATAAAATACTCAACAGGAGCTGAACACAGAGCGGACTTACTTTACACCAACTACAACCCTCAATGGAGTGTCGGCTCAGCAGCTCCTTATATAATCTGAGTGATGTCATAATGTGTGGGGGCGGAGCCAACATTCACAACATTCCGTGACATCTTAAGCAGCAGCAAATATTATTTAAAGGGACAGGACCAGGCCGAGCAGCCAATCCAATTCTATATAGAGGAAATGTTCTCCACCTCGGCTCCCGAAACCTTGTAGATGAGGAGACAATGTCATTATTTCTATACAATGTAATTGTGGGGTTATATATACTTATTATAACACAGATATATCCCCGACAATCCCTCATATATCCCAATAATACAGAAGCCATAAATAACATAGCACTGGATTGTATGTACAAGGGAGGGGGGATGATGTGTGGATGATATATGGATGATGGGTGGATGATGTGTGGATGATGTGTGGATGATGGATGATATATGGATGATGGGTGGATGATGTATGATATATGGATGATGGGTGGATGATGGGTGGATGATGTGTGGATGATGGATGATATATGGATGATGGGTGGATGATGGATGATATATGGATGATGGGTGGTTGGACTGATAATGGATGGACTGGTGGTGGATATATGGCCGGTATATAGGACAGTACATTATAAATAATACTACTATATAATACTTCAGTCATTTATGGACACGTTGCTATTCGCTGGATGAAGTGCGGGGACATTATATTATTTCCCATATAAATATGTATCCACTAGAGAAGTCTGGACGTGTCATTGTGTCGGGGGCGTCTTGGATTTCTCAATCGGAGCTGCGTCTTCTCAGCTCCTCCCATAATATGACATAAATTCACCTGATATAAGATATATAACTAAAGCCATAACTGTCTATATAAAAATGGCTGACGGCACCAGACAGGGACAAGTCCCCCGAGGAGACAGTTATAGGGACTGGGATCACAGTATTGGTTCCATTCATTTCCAGATGTTTCTCTGTGATCATCTGTAGCTCCATAGTGTCCACCATTCACTACACAGACAAGTATAAAGATGTCTCTGTATATAATGGGGAATATGAGCAGTCCCTGCCTCTCCATGACAGCAGTCTAACAGAAATAGTTGTGTCCATAGCAACCAATCACAGCTCAGCTTTAATTCTGTAACCTGCACTGGGAACATGAGACGTGGACTCCGATTGGTCGCTCTGGTGCTCATTTACTTTTTGTTCTTACTGGTTTTTAACAACTTTATTAATCATTCTTCTTTTCAAACAACTGACAATTCCGAAATATAACACAGAATCCCAGCACCTTATGTATCATCATCCCAGAATGTGCCGGAAAAAGGGGAGACCTCCAGGACTGCCAAAAGAGCTGCCAAGTCTCCGGGTGCCATGTCCTGTCTGCAGATAATCACATCTCCGGTTCATGAAGTTCTTCTCCCCTGTGCAGCGCCCCAGACAACGTCCTGATGGTGGCGCAGACGTCACAAGTTTGTCTACGGCGCTGTCCGGGAGTGAACGTACACGCCATCAGTGCCGATTTTGGTGAGACAATGCCATTAACTTGGCCACAAAAAACTCGCAGTTTATGCAAATTTTATCTTGCAGTATTTTTTTTTAACAGTCTGAAATGTTTATTTCTATACTGTAAACAAGTGCCAGATTATCAGAATTTCTGGATTATTAGATGCCCTATTAAAGGAATTTTCCCATATTAAGATAAATACATGACTAGTATATACACCGTTACATTATTTTAATCCAAGATTATTACGATTATTAGGTCTCAGATTATCGATTATTGGATGAGAACAGCAAAGTATACTGTAGAAATTAAAAACTAAACTCAGAAATTCTGCAGGAAGACGACCGAAGATAAAACGTTATCACTTAGGCTAGGGCTTCACAACAACATGACGTAGTACGTGAACTGCAGTGCAATTGGTCCCTAAGGGAACAAAAAAAAGTTACAAGGGACTATCACAAATTTTTTATGTAGTAATTGGTTCACCAGTTTTCAGCCCCCGCCCTTGTGAGATTTCAGATTACGTATTATGCCAATTTCTGGACTATTGGATTACAGATTAAGGGGGAGTTCACACTGAGTTATTTGACCCACAAAACGCCCCAAAAAAGCCTCCCATTGATTTCAATGTGAGGCGAATGCGTTTTTTTTCCCGGAGGCGGAAAAACCTGCACGCGGTTTTGAGGGACAGGCCCTGTGTTTACACCTCTGACGTCCCATTGACATCAATGGGAGGCAGAGAAAGCGTATTTTGCAGCATTTTATGCCCACAGTGCTCAATTGCCGCGGGAGAAAAATGCCACGAAAATCAGTAGGCAGAGGAAAATCTGCCTCAAAACTCCAAACGGAATTTTGAGGCAGATTTTCCTCCTGCAAAAAAAAAAACTGTGTGACCCCAGCCTAAAAGGAATCCTACTGTATTAGTAAATAATAGGACAGCGCATGATCTTTACTTTTAACTCCTTCCCGCCATAGCAATTTTTCAATTTCATTTTTTCATCCCCACATTACAAAAACCATAACTTTTATTTTTCCGTCTATATAGCTGTACATAGGCTTGTTTTCTGCGGAACGAGTTGTAGATTCTCAGGGCACTATTTTTTGTGCCATATAATGTACTGGGAAAAAGTGATCCCATATTTGGGGTTTTTGTTTTATGGCATTTACTGTGCAGTAAAAACGTCAGTTTAACCTTATTCTGCGGGTCAATACAATTACGGTGATACCAAAATAATTTTTTTTTGTTTTACTACTTTTACAAGGAAAATAAGGATTGCTAAAAATAAAATTTGTTTTGTCGCCATATTATAAGAGCCAGATTATTATTTTTTTTCTATTGGTTCCATTTTAAAAAAAAGGTATGAGACTTTATGATCACTTTTTACTTCATTTTTTGTGGGAGATGAAGTGACCAAAAAAACAGCGATTGTCGGTGTCATTTGTTTTTCTTAGGTCATTCACTGCAAGGGTTAAATAACGTTCTATTGTAATAATTCGGACGCAGCAATACCAGTTACGCTCATTTTGTTTTTCTACATTGTGTTGGGGGAAAAATTTAATATGTAGCGCTCGAAAATGTCCTGGTAGACGCTGCGCTGAATTGATATAACACACTGGACCAACACTGCTGCTCAGTGTCCAAAGTCCTGTTTTCAGATGAAAGTAAATGTTGCATTTCATTTGGAGATCACGGTCCCAGAGTCTGGAGGAAGAGTGGAGAGGAGTCAGTCCAAGTGTCTTGTGGTCCAGTGTGAAGTTTCCACAGTCAGTGATGGTTTGGGGGCCGTGTCATCTGCTGGTGTTGGTCACTGTGTTATATCAAGTCCAGAGTCAGCGCAGCGTCTACCAGGACATTTCCCAGCACTTCATGCTTCCCTCTGCTGACAAGCTTTATGGAGATGCTGATTTCATTTTCCAGCAGGACTTGGCACCTGCCCACACTGCCAAAAGTACCAACACCTGGTGTAATAACTGCAGTATCTCTGTGCCTGATTGGCCAGCAAACTAGTCTGACCTAAACCCCATAGAGAACCTACCGGGTATTGTCAAGAGGAAGATGAGACACCAGACCCAACAATGCCGACGAGCTGAAGATCACTATCAAAGCAACCTGGGCTTCCATAACAGCTCAGCAGTGCCACATGCTGATCGCCTCCATGCCACGCCGCATTGATAACACCTCAGCAGTGCCACATGCTGATCGCCTCCATGCCACACCGCATTGATAACACCTCAGCAGTGCCACCGGCTGATCGCCTCCATGCCACGCCGCATTAATACCACCTCAGCAGTGCCACATGCTGATCGCCTCCATGCCACGCCGCATTGATAACACCTCAGCAGTGCCACAGGCTGATCGCCCCCATGCCACGCCGCATTGATAACACCTCAGCAGTGCCACAGGCTGATCGCCCCCATGCCACGCCGCATTAATACCAGCTCAGCAGTGCCACAGGCTGATCGCCTCCATGCCACGCCGCATTGATGCAGAAATTCATGCAAAAGGAGCCCCGACCAACTATTGAGTGCTTATACTGGACATAGTTCTCAGTAGGACAACATTTTGGTATGAAGTCATTTTTCAAATTGGGATTATATAATATTCTAATTTTCTGACAGACTAAATTTTGGGTTTTCATGAACTGTTCCCATAATCATCAACATTAAAAGAAAAACAATGCTGGAAATAGATCCCTCTGTGTGTAATGAATCTATAGAATATATGGAGTTTCACTTTTTGAATTGAATTACTGAAATAAATTTACTTTTTGATGATATTCTAATTCTTTACAAAGGGCACAGTGAGGAGCTCATCAGTCATTCAGCATACCATGAGAATATTATAACAGATATTTTTATTTTATTTTTTTATTTCACAAAAAACAAAATACAACAACTAATGCTATTTAACTTATTTTAGTCCCCCTAGAGGACTTGAACCACCGATCATTGAATCACTTGCATGATATGCTGCAATACTAATGTATTGCAGTAATTCATGATCCGGACAGTCTCGCTCGCACGCATCTCGCTCTCGTGCGCTTTTTTTAGTTCAAACTTCCTTGGATGATTCATTTCTTATATATCTTCATAGTGGCCAGAGCTGGGCTGGGCTTTTATTTGCTTTTTTTGCAAAATTCCCTGCATATACAAAGACTTAACTAGTGAACCGCAGGTTTAAGCTGGCTGCCCAAAATATCAGGCAGCTGAATGTAGGGTGCCTGGCAGTCGGACTGATGGGGACCCTAGAGAGAAGGCTGTAGTAGTTTTCATTTCTGTGTTTTCAAAGAGAGGCACGGTCTGTATTGGCCCCGGTAGTAGTGAACGATCATATGATCGCCAGGAAGTCAGTAAGATTTGTTCCGGAACAATATGGTATGCTTTCAGGAGTCACTGCAGTTATCCCCAATGTTACACTTGTGTGAGAGATTTATCCAATTCATGAGTCCGTGAATATGGTGAACACGGCAAAATACATTCAGCGCAACTCGCTAGGTCTGAGCTGACCGGTCATCTTTACCGCGAGTCCTTATTAATATTGGCCACCCAAATTTTAAATAATGTGGTATGACCTTTGGCGTCCGGTGAATCCTTCAGACATGCACAAGCTATTTAGGACCAAATTACATCTATGGATCAGACCTATGACCAAACGGCAGAAGTAAAACAGACCAAGACAGCAGTAGCTTAAAATGTTTAATTTATAAAAACAGAACTTAAAAATATTACAATTAGCTAAAAACGCACTGCAATCCAAGACAGCATGCTAAATAAAAGACATGAGCTCCGTCAGCAGAGGGGACTGTTACTGTTCATATGTAGAGTGGTGCAGGCCCCCTGCTGGTGAGCTGGAGTAATGCCGATTGTGCTCAGCAGAAAAAGAGTTTTCTTTATACCTTATATCAAATGCCCTGAAGGGAAAAGGAAGGGAAATGACTTTATCATGATACTACTATACATCATAATGGAACGTGAGAAGAACACCTGCGTCAATAACCTAATTTAAAAAGGGTTCTCCCAATCCTTAAATTCTTGTCAATCAGATGTTGGGATCCATAGGCGGTCACTATTGAATTGAAGCTTCTAAATCCACCCAATGATGAAATTACACCCCCCCCCCATAGTTTCACCCAATTCTATCAAGTTGGGGGTGCACAAGTGCAGCCAGCTATCCGGCAGAAGATGGGGACTGTGGCATGCTCATTCTCGCTATTGGTGAGGGTCAAACCCCATTTGATCACTTTTTGACTTAAAGCAAACAACAAATGTCTGAAAAAGAATGATAATATATCGAATAAAGAACGAGACAGAAATAAGACCAGGGTGTCTATAGAAACAAAACGGTGGTTTTGTGGCTTTTAAATCTACTATCTTCTATTCCAGACAAATATACATGGTAACCGTGATCTCAAATCCTAGAACGTATAATACCGCTGTGTAGTTAAGAGGTAAAAGTGACATTTTCGGAGCGGTGTTGTACCGCCTCTATAAACAACCATTAATCTTACACGCTCTCGCAGGGAACGTGCCAGTGGTGCTCTAAACAACCATTAATAATCTACTTATTGCCAAACAGAATATTGTAAAGCCATCCATAGCAGAAAGGCCTGCAGAAGAAACCTGAGGAGTATGAGCGGTTGTATAAGTAAGTGCACCCTGTAGACAGCAATACAGGACCGCAACGTGTAAAGCAGCGCAGAAGGCGCAGCAAAGTAGCCGTGACTGCACATATGGCCATGGATAGGACCGTGCAGCCAATACTAGCCTGTAAGTCAGTGGATATGTACACCGTCTATTCACAGTGATCCTCAGATATCACAAAATAAAACCCAAGCACTAAATCGCATGATCCTCAGGATTACGTAGTCCCCGCTGCTGATGCGGTCTGGGCTAGACGTCCCTGAACAGTGGTGTGGTTTTCTGCAGTCTCTGCACCAGGACGGCATTCTGCAGCCGAGCTTCCTGAATGGTGACCGTCTCATCCAAAAGGTCCCGCAACGGGAAGGAGGTCGCCAGCGTGAAGGGGATCTTCTCTGATTTACAAGGGATGCGCTCTACAAAATTCCTGATATCGCTGATCCTGAAGAAAGAAAGGAGAGGTATGTACAAGAAATCAGTAACTGACATGTCATATGCATATAAAAGGACACTTATTACTGAAACTACAAGTTACAATATTGGGCGTTAGTTTCCTTGTAAACCTTGCTTTATGTCCACACATGCTCGGAGTGAAGATATTTAAAAGCCCAACAAGTAATATGGAGGGCAAGTTTCAAAAATTGCTACTTTGTTTTATATATAAATCATGTAGATAACATGGTAAAAAAAATATTAATATATATATATATCTATCTAGGCCCCCTGCTGGACAGATCTAGTACTGCTACAGCCAGATGCCACACTGGTCCCCAGCTGTGTGTATTCTGACTCCATGACCAGGCTGTAAGTTGTAGGGCCCTTGAGACAATCTCACTGTATATGTCTGTATTGAACCGGTACTCACACCAAGACACTGTCAGATAGCGTCAACTCAGCTGAAGAGGCACGTGGGAAGTTTCCAGAGAAGTTTATTTTCAGGCTGAAATACTTGTAATGTACACAAACCAGCAGGTGAAAAGATGATATTTTGCCAGAGTTGAGCAGGAGATGACCACACAGTATGGGAACCATGAGGAAAGACAACTAGGCACAGAAAGAAGGGAGGAGCTATTACCTCAGAGCCTAGCTACAGGGAGATAGCAGGGACAAACTCAATAAAGCAAAGCAACTGCAATAGGAGCATATAACATAACATGACAGTGAATAGAAACCTAAGTCGAGGGACATGACACTCCCCGTCTGAAATCTTTAGATTTCACAATAAAATCAAACTTGAAAGAATGTCCTTGAATAATGTCCAGTAGTGGATCCTGGAACCTGAAAGACAAAAAGAACATGCAAACAATGACAATAGTTATATTCCAAGTCTGTTGCCGATAGTCCGCAACAGTAGGTATCCGCTTGTACAAGTTCCAAGTAAAAAACCCATCTTCGGATTGGGGAAGCCGCAACTTGCCAACACTTCCACCAACCCACTGTATATTCCAAATGGTAAGGTGTTCCAAATATAACACAGCTAGCAGCCAGCTGGGGGCTGTGTCCTTTATGTGCCTTCTTTCTTTGGAAGAAGAAGCACTAGTTCAGTGATTGGGCGGAAGAAAACTCGCACTGAGCCTCCTTTGGTCACCTTGACCTCTACCTTTCGAGTCTTTCCATCATCACTAGGCATAACCTTGGTAACAAGACCCATTGGCCATTCATTGCGATGGGCTTCCTTATCCTTTAGAAGAACGAGGTCACCTTCCTGGAGGTTATGTCTCGACGTCTGCCATTTGTGACGGCTTTGAAGTATGTGCAAATACTCTGTCTTCCAGCGGTGCCAGAACACGTTGGACAGGTATTGTACCTGTTTCCATTGGCGTCGGTAAATGTCGCTGTGGTCAAAGATTCCCGGAGGGATTGCAGCAGTCCCGATCTTCTGGGTAAGAAGCGTAGCCGGGGTAAGAATAACTGGGGAATCAGGGTCCGAGGATACTGGGACTAGTGGCCTTGCATTGATTATGGCGGACACCTCTGCAAGAAAGGTGACCAAGATCTCATGAGTAAGCAAAGACTTGTGATCTAGCAACATGGAGTCAAGGATTTTGCGTGCAATTCCAATCATGCGTTCCCATGATCCTCCCATGTGAGACGAATGTGGAGGGTTAAACACCCATGTGCACCCATTGTTAGACAAGAAATTGTCTAACTGCAGTTCTTTGCTGGCTCCCACGAAGTTAGTGCCGCAGTCAGACCTCAGTTGCTTGACGGGTCCTCGGATAGAGAAGAATCTTCGGAGGGCATTGATGAAGCAAGAAGAATCCATAGACTCAATCACTTCAATGTGTACTGCTCGGATGCTGAGACATGTAAACAGCACAGCCCACCGTTTGCTGTTTGCGACTCCACCACGGGTCCTTCGTGTAACAACTGACCATGGGCCAAAGACATCCACCCCAACATGAGTAAAGGGCGGTTCCGTACTTAGCCGGTCTGCTGGGAGATTTGCCATTTGTTGTTGATGGTGTCTTCCTCTTAACTTATGACACTTGACACATTTATGGAGCACGGAGGAGATGCATCTCTTCATCCCGACGATCCACAAGCCGGCTGACCTGATGGCACCTTCCGTAAACTGTCTGCCTTGGTGCTGCACTCTTTCATGATGGTGTCGGACCAATAGTGTAGCAATATGATGCCGACCTGGTATGACGACAGGATTTTGTTCCTTGCTACTTAGATCAGATCTCACTATACGGCCGCCCACTCTCAGCAATTTGTGATGATCAAGCACTGGATTCAGTTCAAAGAGTGCACTGCTCTTGGAAAGATTGATACCCTTTGTAATATTGTCAATCTCCTGACTGTATACTTCTTGTTGCACACAACGGGTAATGACTTCTTCAGCATGTTCGATGTCTGCGACAGTAGGGTGTTCTTTACAGATATGCCAGCCATGACACTCTGATGTGTCCTTAGCAAAGCAGTGAGCGATATGAATTAGGTGAGCAACAGCTCGCACAATAGATGACCAATTTGAGAAGCGCTCAAAGCGATGTGACTTCAGCTTCAATTTTGGAATTACAGAAGTGAAGAGCGTGGTATTTGTAGGCCTGATTTCCTTGTCAGACTCGGGATCCACCATCTCATAGGTGGTGTTGGTAGGAATTAAACAGGGATCCTCATACAAGAATCTTGGAGGTGACAACCACATGTCACATAAGCCTGCTGCCGGTTCAGGTCTTGTTCCACGATCAGCTGGGTTAAGGTCAGTGGAGATGTACTGCCACTGCCCAGGAGTAGAAAAACTTCTAATGCGTTCTACTCTGTTGCTGACATATACATAGAATTGTTTTGTTTGGTTGTATATATAACCAAGCACAACTTTACTATCTGTGTAGAAAGCAAATGAATCAATTGCAATGTCCATTTCGTTTTTAATAACTTCAGCAATCTCTACTGCTAGCACAGCTGCACAAAGCTCAAGTCTTGGCACAGAGTGTGCGGGTTTTGGGGTTAGTTTGGCCTTACCCAGGACAAATCCACAGTGAGGCTTGTTGGTTCCTGGGATTCTCAGATAGGCTACTGCAGCTATGGCTTCGATAGACGCATCAGAGAAAATGTGTATTTCTCTTCTGATGGCAGCTGAAAGAGAGCTGGGAACGTAACAACGTGAGACTTGGAGTTGTTCTAATATTTTCAGAGACTCCTTCCATATCTTCCACCTTTGTTGTTTCTCAATAGGCAGAGAAGTATCCCAGTCTATGTTCTCGGTGGTAAACTGTCTCAGCAATTTCTTGCCTTGAATGGTGACGGGGGCTATGAAGCCAAGAGGATCATAGATGCTGTTCACAACAGATAAAACTCCTCGCTTGGTAAAAGGTTTGTCACTGGCTGACACTTGGAAGGTGAATGTGTCTTGCTTAATGTCCCACAGCAAACCTAGTCTTCGTTGTATAGGAGGAACATCAGAACCAAGATCGAGGTCTTTCAAGTTGGTTGCATGATCTTCAGAGGGGAACGCATTCATTACCTTCTGGCTGTTAGAGATAATCTTGTGAAGTCTGAGATTTGCTACAGACAGCATTGCCTGCGTTCTGGTGAGGAGATCGATTGCCTCTTCACTTGTGGGTAAGGATTTAAGTCCATCATCTACATAGAAGTTCTTCTCAACAAATTGATGAGCATCAGATCCATACCCCTTCTCACCTTCCTGGGCTGTCCTTCTCAATCCATAGATTGCTACAGCAGGAGAGGGGCTGTTGCCGAAGACATGTACCTTCATCCGGTAATCTGTGACCTTGTTGTTGACATCATTGTCTTTGTGCCATAGAAACCTGAGGTAGTTCCTGTTGTCTTCCTTGACAATGAAGCAATGGAACATTTGCTGGATGTCAGCCATTACTGCAACAGGTTCTTGTCTGAAGCGGATGTGTACTCCTATGAGGTTGTTGTTTAGGTTAGGCCCAGTGAGGAGCAGGTTGTTTAGAGAAACGCCTTCATGCTGAGCGCTGGAATCAAACACCACTCTGATTTGATTAGGCTTGCGAGGGTGATACACGCCAAAGGATGGAAGGTACCAGCATTCTTCTCCTTCCTTTAGTGGTGGTGCAGGTTCTGCATGATCTCTATCAAATATATTTTGCATGAAGTCTACAAAATGTTTTTCCATCTCTGGTTTCCTCTTTAGGGTGCGTTTTAAAGAGTAAAACTTATTGTCTTCACTTGTAGAATTGAACACTGTTGCTCCAAGACTGTCATCCCAGGACAGGAATGTGTTCATATTATCTTGGTGGTCAAGCTGCCACTTACTGTTGTTCAGCTTCTCTTTCACCCAGTAATGGTGTGGGCATGGCTGAAAATAAGTGTTGCGACCATTTGGCAAAATGTGAGTTTTAAATGAGGAAATCTTGGTAGGCTTCTTCATCTTGTCTATACAGACGTTGCCTATGATAACCCAACCTAAATCAAGGCGTTGGGCAAACGGAGCATCATGTGGTCCGTTGATTTGCTGGCGTACCTTATGTACCCTGAGAATGTCTCTACCGAGCAGAAGTAGGATCTCTGCACTCTTGTCAAGGGCTGGTATTTATTTCGCTATAGCCCTTAGATGAGTGTGATGAAGAGCAGCCTCTGACGTAGGAATCTCATCTTTGTTGGATGGTATCTGGTTGCACTCAACAAGTGTGGGTAAGGGTATCTCCTGATTGTTGAGAGAAGCCACTATAAGTCCACTGGCTCTTCTTCCGGAGACCTCTGTAATGCCACTACAAGTACCCAAGGTGTAAGGGTAAGCATCTCCTTTTAAGTTGAACAGGTCAAAGAGTTCTGATCTTGCGAGTGAACGGTTGCTCTGATCGTCCAGGATGGTATACACCTTTACGGCCCTTTCCGGTTGACCCTTGGGGTATACGTTGACTAGACATATCTTTGCGCAGGACTTGTCGCAAAGGTCGTCTCCGCAGACTTCTGTGCATGAAGAAGATACAGTAGTAAGATTTGCTGCTTGCTCTGCATTCTCCCCGCCATGATTTATCGCAGGAGTGGAATGTGCAGGTGGTGCAGGACTGAATAGAGATGGATGGAGCGCTTGCACATGGTCCTCGCAGCCGCACTCTATGCATTTAATAGTAGTTTTACAGTCTTTAGCGAAATGTTCAGTAGACGCACAACATCTGTAACATACCCTAAATTTCTTTAGAAGCTCTTTGCGTTCCTGGAGCGGTTTCTTTCTGAAGCCAATGCATTTCTTGAGAGGATGTGGCTTCTTATGAATAGGACATAGGCGATTAGGATTTTCAATCTTTTCACCTTGGTTGTACTTGTCTGGAGCTGATGAGGGTGTGGGAAGGACATCAGTCTTTTTCACTGACACTGGACCTCTGTGGTTTCTATAGTTAGAACGTGGGCTGTCGTACTTAGGATGGGGTGAACCAGGACCACTGGACTCACTGGAGGTAAAGCTTGGGTCATTCTTGGATTCTGCAATGTTCCTGATAAATTCACAGAAGTAAGAAAATGGAGGAAAGGAGACTTGCTTTTCTTTTTTGTATCTCGACCCAAGTGTAGTCCACCTTTCTTGAATATTGTACGGCAGCTTGGAAACTATTGGGTTTACCCCACGAGCTGTGTCTAGGTAACTGAGGCCAGGTAGGTGTGGGTCTGCCTTGGCCAGCTGGAGCTCTAAGAGTAGGTCGCTGAGCTCTTGGAATTTTTCATTGTCTTTGCCAGATATTTTTGGAAAACCTTGCAGCCGTTTAAACAGAGCATTCTCTATGGCTTCAGGACTGCCAAAGCTTTGTTCCAGTCTCTCCCAAGCAGCGATGAGGCCTGCAGTTGGATTCTCGATGTGGACAGATCTCAATCTCTTGACACGTTCTGTAGACTGTGGACCGAGCCACCTGATCAGCAGATCTAGTTCTTCAGCAGCAGTAATGCCAATGTCACTAATAACGGTTCTGAAGGCACATTTCCAGCCCCTGTAGTTCTCAGGCTGGTCGTCGAACCTTGTGAGGCCGGTTTTAGTAAGTTCGCGGCGAACCATGTATCTTGCAAACTCTGTCATGTCAGTTCTCTCTGACTTTGGGCAGAGTATTGCTGGCTGAGTAGTGCTGATAATATTATTTGCGGTGTTCTGGCTAAGAGACATAGGGAAATACGGGTCTGCACGGGCGTTCAATCCAGGAGATAGTTTAAAGTCCATAGGTTTAGCTACACATGGAACTGGAACTATGTGGTTGCCAGGAGTCTGGTGACTTGCTAGCATATTGGATTGCACCTGGGCGTCTGTGTAATGAGCTTGCTGAGGTGCAGGGTTCTGGTGCAATGTGGTATGTGGAGAAAGGTAAGGATGACAAATTGGTAATGCATTGTACTGACCTTGGATGCAGAATGCTGCAGAAGAATCTGTGCCCCGTTGCTCTGGAGAAATATTTGCGCTGTCAGGATCATTAGCAGCAATCACAGGTTCACTGTTTTGGCTTAGTACGTAGTCTCTTGTGCGCTTAAGAGGATCTTCTACCTCCACTTCACATACACTGATGCTGTCTCTTTCACTTCCCCTGGCAGCTTCTTCTAAAACCTTTAACCTTGCCATAGCTGTGGCATGCTCGCATTGTTTGTTTAAAGTTTCTATTTCCGCCTTTTGGCGCGCGGCATCGGCTTCCATATCTGCCTTTTGGCGCGCTGCATCGGCTTCCATATCTGCCTTTTGGCGCGCTGCATCGGCTTCCATACCTGCCTTCTTTTGCGCAAAGACGGCCTGTATTTTAGTAGCCTCTGCTTCAGCCCGCGCTCTTATGAGCTGTTCGCTGAGCGTGGAATATTTTGAAGATCTTGACTTAGAAGATAGTTTTGAACGACTGGTAGACTTAGAAATGCGAGACGACGTTTCCTGTAATTGCGCGATTCTTGCCTCTGTGTTAGACTTAATTTTGCATACTAGGCTGTCTCGTTCCAAATTAAGTTTCTGGAAGCTTTCAAATTCTTCTAAAGAATCCTTTGTATTAAGTTTCTTCAAAATGCCAACATATTCCTGGCTTTTCAGTGAATAATGTTCATATGCTGTACAAAGCTGTTCTAGAGCTCCCTCTAGTGGTGAAACATTGTGAGCAGGCTGTGAGATGGTGGAGATGTGACTCAGCAATCTTTGCCATAAGTTTGAGACAGCAGAAGAAAGTTCATGTTTTGCACCTTCTAGATTCTCTGTAACCTTCCATGTAGGCTTAGCAGAGCGTTTAGCTCTCTCACTGTACTGCAGACTAGGATCCATACTTTCTTCTGACTGTAGGTATGGTTCACCTTGAGAAGACTGTGCAATGTTCTCTTCAGACATGACACCTCACAGACAGGATGTGGATAATACAGAGGTGGGGGTGCTAGCTTGCTAGAAGGGTCTATGCTGTGGGGTCACACACACTGATGATTTCTTCTGCAGGCAGTTGCCTGTCTGTGACTATCTCTGCAGGAGCTGCACACTGACTATACAGCTGGATCTGGCAGATATATAATCATCTTTTCACTATTCTGACTCCATGACCAGGCTGTAAGTTGTAGGGCCCTTGAGACAATCTCACTGTATATGTCTGTATTGAACCGGTACTCACACCAAGACACTGTCAGATAGCGTCAACTCAGCTGAAGAGGCACGTGGGAAGTTTCCAGAGAAGTTTATTTTCAGGCTGAAATACTTGTAATGTACACAAACCAGCAGGTGAAAAGATGATATTTTGCCAGAGTTGAGCAGGAGATGACCACACAGTATGGGAACCATGAGGAAAGACAACTAGGCACAGAAAGAAGGGAGGAGCTATTATCTCAGAGCCTAGCTACAGGGAGATAGTAGGGACAAACTAAATAAAGCAAAGCAACTGCAATAGGAGCATATAACATAACATGATAGTGAATAGAAACCTAAGTCGAGGGACATGACAGTGTGGATTGCCATAGATACCCTGCGGTATGACTTATGCATTGGCTGCAATAAGACCTCCACGTGGGCAATACTGCAGATCTATCCTAACCCCCTGAACACTGATATTATAGCAAATGTGCAGTGTTTGGTATCTATCTGCAAGTGACAAAGCAGCGACAAAGTTCTATGCCTTATACATGGAGAATCCCTTCGATCACGGCTGACTGACAAAAGTTATTTGAAAGGCGTTTTCCCACGAGGGATATTTTTGACATATATACAGGATATGTCATAACTGTCAGATAGTTGCGGGTCCCAGAGGTAGGACCCACATCTATCTCTAGAATGGGGCCCCCTAAACACGTTCTAACTTTGTGCTCTGGCTGATTTCGGACCACGAAGGTGAAAACCGCGTAGCTTATTTCCATAAGTCCCATACAACTGAATGGTAGTTACGAAAAAGCATAGCTGAGCTGTTTCCGTAACTCCCGACCATGTAATCAGGAAGTGGCCGGGAGTCAGCCGGAGCACAGATTGGTAGAACGGGGCTTAAGGGGCCCCGTTCTAGAGAAAGGTGCGGGTTCCAGAGGTGGGACCCACATCCATCTTAAATTTATGACCTATCCTGTGGATAGGTCAAATGTCCCTCGTGGGGAAAACCCCTTTAAGTCCAGATTCACTCGAACTAGCACAAACTCTGACTTAAAAATCTGCTGTTTTTCACATCAGAGTTGTACCCGTTTTTTACAGATCCCCATAGACTTGAGTCTATCAAGGGATCCGTGAAAACTGAAGAATAGGACATGTTCTATTTATCAATGGACCCTTCACAGGGTCCGTTGAAACAACGACCGTGTAAATGGCCCCATTGAAATACACAAATCCGTGTGACGGCCGTATTCTCCATTCGTGTGAATAAGCTCTAAAGGGGTTTACCCACAACGGACATTTATCACCAATCCAGTCAATGTCTACAGTGCCGATGGAAACCGCTGAGGGCTGAACTGGGCTGTTTCCATTGGGTCCATAGACATTGAATGGAGCAGCAGCGCACCTGGGTGACCGCTACTCCATTCAAACCCTCCTCCCTATGATCGTCCAGTGATTAGGAATGACTGTCGGGACCCCTGTTCTACTGATCGGTGGGGGGTCCTAGTGGTGTTCACACAATTATCACCTATCGTGTGGATAAGGGATGAATCTGCTTAGTGGGAAAACCGGTTTAATAAGGCATGAACCCTTTCATTGCCAAGGACGTATGTAATAGGTTATGACTTTAAACGACTGCGGAATATAAGGTATAGCACTTAGATGGTTTCATATTAAAGCCCAGAATCTTAGCTTTCAAAACGGCACCACAATCCAGGGACAATATTGGCGGTGCTACGCTCGTTGGAAATCAGGTAGCGTGATAAAAGTTTTACTTCGCAGTTTTGTGTAAGGGAGGGGGAATCTGCAAGTGAGGTCCAGAAGAAAGATCACAGCCCGTTACTGTCATCTCCTCCCGGTCCAGCATGAATGCTTTGTATGTAGTGTTTTCTATATTTTACTAGACTTTAACGTAACATCTGGCCGCTGTGTTTTTGACCCAAGAGAAAAGCAGTAGAAAAATGGGAAAAACGCAAACCGCTGTGGGTCTGATGGACTCATTAACACCTTATTCACACGAAGGTGTCAGTTTTGCGTGCTTAAAAAAACAGAGCGTTTTTCTTGCGTTGCAGTTCTGTGTGACATCCGTGTACGCATTTTTTTTACGCACGTACGTCATCCATATGTCACACGTTTCGTACGTCAGCAAAATAAACAGAAGGCGGTGGCTTTTTCTCATCATTTCTTCAACAACTGTTGCGTGAATCACGCACAGCACATGTATGACGTCCGTGTGCTGTCCATTTTTTTCACGCACCCATTGACTTCAATGGATGCGTGATGCGCAAAAAACACACAACAGGACATGTAGTGAGTTTCACGCAGAAGACACATGAAAAACACTGAATGGCCCCATTGAATTGCATAGGTTCGTGACATTCGTTGTGTTAACGCGCGTAACACGGACGTGAAATACACTTGTGTGAATAAGGCCTAAGGCTAGGAACACGTAGCATAAACACTGCAGATTTTCCGCAACAGATTTCATTACAGTAGCAGAGTAGGAGCGATTTAAAATCTCATCCCCACAACGAGGGGGAAAAAAATAAAATTAAAAAAAAACTAGTCCAGAAGAAGAAAAAGAAAAAAGTTTGATGCCGCAGCACGCCAATTTATGCTGTGGAATCGCTGATCTTCTGTTGAAGGGTTTCTCGATAGAATTCATTTGAGTGGTAAAACCTGCAACAAAGTCCTATGTAGTGCGACTTATCCCGTGGAAACGCTGCGATTCAGCCACAAAAATCGCAAATGAAAACAAAATAAATTTGTATTTAATTTGAATCTAATAAATAAAGCTCATACTTACCCCCCTGCAGTAGTACTAGCAAGGCGATCCTCTTCTGAGCGCAGCCATTCATCCTGGCATGACGTTCCATCCCATGTGACTGCTGCAACAGTCACATGGACTATAGCATCACAGGAGGCTGGGCTATGCTCAGAAGATAGAGAGAGAGTTAAGTCGCCATGACTATGGGCGTGTACGTTTATTCATTTTTTTTTTACTGCTGCAGGATTTCCGCAGCTAACATGAGGCCTGAAAAACCGCAACACAATTTGGCGTGGCTTTTCGGATGGAATTCCTAGCAGCAACCAGGGTGTATACGCTGTGTAGTTTTACGCACTGACACCGCTATATGCAGGTCCTAGAGGTGGGACGCGCACCTATCTCTATAGGACCCAGTCCTATCTTCTGCCGTTGGGCTCCAGCCACTGATGAGGTGGTCGGGTTTTTCCTAGAAACAGCCAAGCACATTTTGCTGCGCTGTTTCCTGAACTCCTGTAGGAGTGAGTGCAAATTAAGTGAATAGGTGCGGGTCCCAGAGCTGGGGGTATGCAATAAATAAGTATATACCAAGTCTCCACCTGGATGTGGCCACCTTGTCACGTGAAACGGCGGTTAGGAGGAACCACTTTCTCCCGACATGTGAAGGTCCTACCTCTGGAACACAGCCAAAGTTAGAGCTTTACTTTAAATGTAATAATATTAATTAAATTGCATGTACACATCTTCAGGGTGAGGTCTTGTATTAAAAATTCCCTTTAGTATGTAACACCGCCTATTCATGGGCAGTTTATGTTACACACAAACACACACACACACACACACACGTAATAAAACGGCATTTCTGGATTACCTGTGTGTAGTGTTAAATTTCTGAACGATCCTCTTGCCATCAGCGAGCCAGATCTTGACGTTGGTCAGAGGCTCCCCAGCCTTCAGCTCAACACTCGGGAGACTTTGTTCACCTCCATCCTCCAAACCATTTGCTTTGGTAATGACTTTTGGGGTTGCACTGAGAGAAGAAAAGTAAAGACCTCAGAATAGATTCACTTTCTTTCCAGACTTCTCTATGATATCACTTTATGCACCGATAAGACAATTAAATATTGATTGACCAGCTGATCTAATACAGTGACACGACTGCGCCAATTACAGTAGTGTCAGGAGTTATAACAGGTTAATAGGGCTTCCCCAGTCCATGTTTGCCTAGATGTACATAACATAGGATAAAGACGCTGACCAATCAGTGACCAATCAGCGTCATACACTTCTCTCCATTCATTTACACTGCAGATAGCGATATATCTATATCGCTATGTGCAGCCACATAAACACACTATAACGTTACTGAAGTGTCCTGACAGTGAATATACACATTACCTCCAGCCAGGACGTGATGTCTATTCACAATCCTGACACTTCTGTAGCGTCTGATATTTACGATGTAACCTGTCATTTAAAACGAGATTACGCTTGCCTTGCTGTAAATATCAGAGACGCTACAGAAGAGGCAGGATTGTGACTAGACATGACGTCCTGGCTGGAGGTAATGTATATTCATTGTCAGGACACTGCAGTAACGTTAGTGCGTGTGTGTGTGTGTGTGTGTGTGTGTGTGTCTGCACATAGCGATATAGCTATGTGCTGTGTAAATGAATGGGGAGAAGTGTATGACGCGGATTGGTCAGCGTCATAGACTTCTCTCCATAATGCCCACTTGGTCAAAAAGTAAAACACGCCCAGTTGTCCATTAAGAAACTCATTAGAATAAAGCTAAAACCGGTCATAACGCCGTCAAAAATGATCGTTTTTCTAAAAAAAACACTGCTGTAATCTACATTACAGCGCCGATCACATCATGTACATGATAGGCCACTTATAATGTGGTGACAGAGCCTCTTTAAAGGGGTTGTTCCAAGATTATATGTTCTATCCTAGACACAGAATAGGTGATAACACGCTGATCGGCGAAGGTCCGACCGTGGCACCCCCACCGATCATGAGAATGGAGGTCCCATTTCTTCGAATGAATGGAGCGGCAGGTCGAGCATGCGCCCAGCTGCTCCATTCTCTATGGCACTTCAGGAAATAGTCGAGCACTGTACTCCATCACTGACAGTCCCAGTTAGTGGATAAAACAGCAGTGCATATGCTCAAACTGCAGCTTCATTGATTCCAAGGAACGGGACCCCCAATCTCATGAGTGGTCGGTCCCCCACCGAGCGGCAGGTTATCACCTATGTAGTGGTTAGAGGATAATATTTACGCTTGTGACAACCCCTTTAATGTCTAACCACCATGGATGATAAAGTCACAGCAGTCATGTGCACTATGAACGATCCCCATAGACAGAAGTACACAGGGCCTTGTACAATCCTCACCTTCCCAGGCGGTGACCCTCTCCGGAGAACGGGTCCACATGCTTCTTTCTTATAAAGTAATGTTCACTTTTTCTGTCTTCAACATTAACTGACAATTCTTTCTTTGCGAAGGTCTTGTGCAACTCTGGTGGGAGCTCCCTGATAAAAGAAGAATATAAGACATCAATTCACCTTGTGTGACGCCAAGGTAACAAACCAATGACATAAACAGTGTATAGCATATTACATAATCCATGGAGCCCAATGTAACGATATATGTACAGCAGTGTATGGACGATGTGATCTCATGTCACCACAAATCAATAACCCACTGTTCAAGATCTCTCCTGCCTTCTCTTCTTACTGCGGAGTTTCTCCGAAAATGTTCCAAAACTCATACTAGAACTTTGTTTTCTAATAATTTTCCTGATTGGTTATTTTTGCTCAGTCTTCTGCTTCTGGCCTGAAGAAATCAAACCTAATACTGCAGTTGTGTGCTGGAAACAAGTGCCAGATTATCAAACTATCCTTTATCGGATGCCGGATCAAGAAAGTCACTGTATATGGATTAGGCTTTATTTACATACGCCCGGAGGAGCCGGTTAGGAGTTACGCGGCACGACTGGACACCACTACGCAAGGTCTGATCTCTGAGCACTGTATTAGGCTGCACTTACCCTTTCCTCATGGAGTCCATAAATTGACGATTTGCAGCATCTGTATAGTCCCTGAGCTGGCCGTCATTGATTGTAAACCCATTCTTCCACATCTTGATGATAACCTCTGCCTGAAAAGTGAAAAACCACAAATACCCCAGTAGGCCATGTTCACACTTTCAGGATTCTGTCGAGATTTAGGCATGGATTCGGAGTCTAAACACTGACCAAAACCACGAACATTCTGCCAGCAATACATGTGAATGGGGTATATTATATATTTTACAATCTACAAAAGGCTCGTCATTGACACGGATTAGCTATATTGATTTACAATAGGGCTATAATTTATGTGCGGACCTAATGGGCAATCCACAGTAATACGTTTTGAAGACGTGTATTTTTTAAAGAAATAGTCACCATTCTAGGTAATGCTCTGTGCAAGAAAAAGCGAGAAAAATCCCAGTATACATTACGGCTAATAAGCGGCAGACATATCCCCACAATGACCTAGAGATGCACGATGCATAGAAACTTCGTTACTGTTTTCGATACTCTGCATCCCCAAACTGTAGATACCATTATTTCATATATTTCGATACTTGGCTGTGCGGCCGCCCAGCTCAGTATAGTAACACATGAATGTATGAGAGCGGGGCTGCGGATGTGTGATACAGTCATTGCCCCGCTCCTGAGTCCTGATAACAAGTGCGCGGGGTCAGGATGATGCGATGCGGCCGGCGCTGCACTAATGAGCGGCGGCACTGAAACAGAACATGGCGGCGCACTGCAAAACACCATGTTCTGTCCTCAGTGCCTGAACCGCCGCTCATTAGTGCAGCGCCGGCAGCATCACCTCATGCTGACCGCGCACGCACTTCCTGTCAGGAGCGGGGCAATGGCTGTATTACACAGCCGCAGTCCCGCTGGCGGAGATCAGAGAAACCTCTAATCTCCGCCGTTATTCCCGTGAATGCTGCGATAACAGCGGACTGCAGTATTCAGGGGAAAATGCGAAGGGGGATGCAGCTTGGATCGCGTCACAGGGAATTCCTGTGACGCGATTGAGGGACATACCATATATGGGCAGACAGCCCAGGGTCCATTGAAGGACCCCTGGACTGTCCTACCATATTTCCTGTTAGCACATACCTAAGTACGCCCTAACAACTGCCTGTGTACTATCAGTATCAGCTAATGTCCTGTAATATAGATATATACCGGTACATTACTATCAGTATATAGATATATGCCAGTACATTAAAGTTTAAAAAATAAAAGTAAAAGCAAAGTAATGTTAAATAAAAATATTTTAATGTTTATTGTAAAAAATGTGTGTATAAGTCTCATTACATAAAATACACATATTCAGTATTGGCGCGGCCGTAATAACCTGCACAACAATTTTCTCATCATTTATGATGTGTACGCTGTAAAAAAAATAAAATAAAAACGGCTTTCTATCACTTATTGTGGGGCTCGAGGTGCGATGATGAATTTACCCTCCATGTGCCTCAGATTAATAGTAATTAACCCCATCATGTACCTTACATATTAACCCATTATGACTGAGACACATGATGGGGTTAATTACTATTAATGGGAGGCACGTGGAGGTTAAATTCATCATCACACCTCGCGCCTCACATCAGAAAATTGAACTTTTTTTTATATTTTTATTTTTTTATTATTGTTGACAAAGTATCGAATTGGTATTGAAATCGCAATACTAAACGAAGTATCGGTATCGAAGTCCAAATTCTGGTATCGTGACATCCCTACAATGACATAACATACCTCATCTTCGGGTGAAGCGTTAATGACGCCTGCGTCTCCTGCTTCTTCAAACAAGCTGTTCACAAAGGAGTCGCACCGTTTCCTCTCGTTGCTCCTCCCCCTCATCCTGAAAACTCTGGAACAATACAAATAAAACAGAACCGTGATTTAGACGGGTAGCACAATAAACGCAGCATGTTCGCAGTTGTCAACCATCAGAGCAGAATGAAACGTGCGCCCTAATCCGGGCTGTGGTGGTCACCAAGGAATGACAATTCTTATTTAAAAATGAACATTTTTTATGGATGCCAAAAACACGGCAGCTGTAGAAAATAGAACCGCTGTCCTCCTATACTGCGCGGTATACTTTATTCTTTACTGGATGCCTCCGATTGTCAACGACAGTATGCCATACAGAAAAAAACAAAACAAAAAAACGGGGTATGCCAACACATAAATCCCAAAAGGAGCCTCTTTTGGTACATATCGATCAATGGGGTCCTATTGATACATTTGGCGTACGATACGTCAAACCTACACTGCAATCTTACCCACTGCCAGGAAATCTCCTTCCGCAATAGTGAATTACGGCTAGTAGTCATCATCCAATCATTGTCAGGTTATTATATAAGTGGCATCCATTTATAAGAGCATTCAGGAGAATGACATGAATCATGCCATAACATTGTCACGATTGTATGACGGCCAGAACGAGTCACCGAATATCACTGCATCACATAAGTGAAACTCTATGAAGGAACTCCCCGTACCGGTCTTGAGGCTTCATGGCGTCAGTTTTGTCGGCTTCTCTCATCTTTGCAACGCTTCATCCTTATGCACATGAGAAAAATTGGAATAATAAGTTAGACCATGTTCACACAGCGCTCACACGCTCATTCCCAATACACCATGCCCTAATCCATTACTGTGGAAAGCAGGAGAAAATGGGGAGAAAGCGGAGGCTGAAAAGTTTATTGATGTGCACAATAATGTAAAAGTGAATACCCAACTAAAAAAATAGATTTTATTTTTCTGCAGACTGCCTCCCCGTGTCGCACAGGTTCTAGGTTCTAGCAATTCAGGCAGCAGGAGAAACATATAATATATACAATATCACACAGACAAAACGTAGATCCCCCACCAGTCGCACCTTGATCCTAATATTGGCCATAAATGGATATTCCTGGAAACCCTGTCGTTTGTCTTGCTCGGTTCACCATGGAGCGCTGTGATCTAGGATGGATTTAGGCTGCATTCACACTAACAAGTTTCCCATCCGTGTACTGCGGTTTTAAGAACTGACTGCACACAAGTCAATGGGGCTATTCACACACATCCGTTCTGGTGTCCATAGTGAGAAGTTCCCAGCGTGTCCTATTCTAGGCCATTTTTACAGACTTGCCAGTTGGGGCTTATTCACACAAGCGCGCACAAATTGCGATTGCAAAAATACAGACCATTTTTCCTGCATATGACTGTCGGTGTGTAATTTTTTCTCTCCTCCGTAAGCCCTTCCCGGTTTAACCTTTTCCCTGCATTTCTTTAGCAAGCGATCCAGACGGTACATGGATGTGTGCGGTCTGTTTGTATCGCGCACCCATAGACCATAACTGGAGATTCTGAGCTGCAAAACGGATTTGTGCAAATAAGGCCTTAGGCCAAATGCACATGACGCATATTGGGTGCGAATTTGCCGCAGCGTAATACAGTACCAGCAAAGTAAGTGAGAATTCAAGAAATCTCATTGACACGTTACAGGTTTTTTTTTGCATGTGAAAAAACCTGCGGTGCGTATTTTAAAATCCGCCGTATGACCTTTATCTTGCGTTTCCCCTTGTGAATTGGGTCTGTCTAGATTTAAATAAGCCTATCAAAATCAGCAGCATAAAAACACCTATGTCCGCATCAAATTGTAAAAACCGCACCTAAAAACGAATTTAAAAAAACCGCACTATTAGGTGATTTCACTTGCGGAATTACCTGCAGATTTTCTGAACCAAATTCCAAAACCTGTGCATTTAGCCTTAAAGCCTATGGGTGCGTGAAAAAAACAAAAACGGGCAGCATGCAAACTCCCGTCTGCCGGCTATTTTTCACCGATTAGTTGCGAAAGAAACGTAGGGGGAAAAAAAAATAAACAAAATGAAACCAGGAATAGCTGGCAGAGGAGAAACACTGGTCACACGCAGAAACCACATTGACGACTGCGCTATGGATTCCGTCGAAAAAACGGAAACCTGTCGGAACGGTGACAAATGGAAACCATTAGCAATTTTTCCATCACCAATGATATCAATGGTGATGCAAACGGAAGCTATGGTTTCCGTTTGACTTTCCGTTCCGGGGTTCCATGACGGATTCCTCCGACAGAAGCCCTGAACGTAAAGCGAACGCTGATGTGAAGCGGCTCTTGGGTTTGCACTGTGCGGCTTCGTTTCCGATCGGCTTTCCTCGTAGTGGTGTACGTGCTCAATAGAAAGTCTATGAGTCCATACACCGCTTGCTCAGCTTTCCGAGGACAGACGATCAATAACGAAGCGGCACATCATTCACCCGAGCGTTTCTGCTGCTTTGTTTTAGCGATCGGTCTCCGTGCTCAAACCCCCACCAATCAACTCTTCTGACATGTCAACATTTTTTTTTTAAAGTCTAGTTACCCTTTCAAAATATTGCACTACAATTGTACATTTCTCAGCTACAAATCTCAACTACCTGTCACTGCCACCAAGCGGCAATCTTAACCCAGCTCCTTCTCAGGTCATGAGTCATCGCTAGAGCCGGTGATAAGTAGCTGTATCCAATAACCCCACCACTGATCTCCAGTACTTATGCACACAATTGAAAACAATATTTTTTGTATCAGTGTGATCCGTGCAACTTTGTAATTCCATTTTATTAAAAAAAATATTTAACTTTTTTGAGATACAGCTGCTTTGTATCCTGTATACAGAGCAGCTGTATCTATCGCTGAAACCTATATCAGTCAGCTCAGCGGGACTGACTGGTTCTGTGACAGCGGGTCCTGTGCGTGTCCGACACACAGGATCCACCTGTTATTGATCACATCTAATTATGAACGTGGATGTGATCGATTAGAGCTCGATGCTGCGTGTATCCCGCTGACGCTGAACCAGTCAGTGCCGCTGACCTGACAGATTGATGTCTCCGTGCACTATACAGCTGCTCTGTATACAGAATACAAAGCAGCTGTATCTCAAAGTAAAAATAATTGGAAATAAAACATAATTACAAAGTTGCACCAATCACACCAATACACAATTTTATTTAAAAAAATAAATATATATATATATATGCAGGTACTGGGAAAGTTAGAGCTTCCCGATGACTGTGTAAACGACATGACAATTATATACAAGTGACAGACGGCAAGAAAATGCGGAATTACAGGACATGAGTCACTAAGATTACATGAGGATCCAGTGACATCTATATATACAAAGACTGGAGAACCGGGCATATGGCATGTACACTGTCCTAGATAACGCTGCCTGAATGTACCCATAATTATACAGATTGCCAGCCTGGTATATAAACTGCAGGTAATACTCATGGCAGTGGGCCTGGCAGTTGTACAGAATGAGATACAATATGCTCCAGGTCAGTCCTGCCTGTGGGCACATTCCCCCTTTCCAGTGGCGTAACTACCGCGGTAGCAGCAGTAGCGGCTGCTACGGGGCCCGGGGCTTGAGGGGGCCCGGTGGCGCCGCTAGCAGCCGTTATGGCTACTACAGCGGTAGCGTCGCTACTGTGGGGCCCGCGACGCCGAGCCTTACACAGGCCCTCTCATGCCTGTAGATGTCGCTAGCACCGGAGGAGGCCCCAGTGCTAGCGGCAGCCAAATACATGTATTAGCACTGAATGGCCGGGCATGTTCCGTGCCTGACCATCCAGTGCCTTACAATGACACTGATTGGCTAGCGGCGCGATGACATCATCGCGCCGCTTCCATGCTTAGAAGGTGCTGATTGGCGGGGCAAGTCATTCTGCCCCGCCAATCAGCGTCATTGGAGGACGCTCGTTCAGCTCCTGCAGACATGCTCAGAAGAGAGCATGTCTGCATCGCCAGTGAACAGCGTGGGAACCGGAGAATGTGAGTATGTCAAGTTTTTGGGTTTTTTCCCTCATAAAAATGCGAATGGCATTATCTATAGTGGGGGGGGGGGGGGTCATCTTTATGTGGGCTATTATATATAGGGTTCTATATGTGGGGCAGTAGCTACAGGGGGGTCTATATGTGGGGCAGTAGCTACAGGGGGGGTCTATATGTGGGGGTGTGGGCCACTATATACAGGGGGCTCTATATGTGGGCCATTATATACAGGGGGCTCTATATGTGGGCCACTATATACAGGGGGGGGTCTATATGTGGGCCACTATATACAGGGGGCTCTATATGTGAGCCATTATATACAGGGGGCTCTATATGTGGGCCACTATATACAGGGGGGTCTATATGTGGGCCACTATATACAGGGGGGTCTATATGTGGGCCACTATATACAGGGGTGGGTTACCTGTGGGGCACTAGCAACAGGGTGGCTATATGTAGTGCACAGTCTACAGGGGTGGGCTATATGTGGGACACTATATACAGGGGGAGCTATATGTGAGACACTATGTACAGAGGTGGGCTATACGTGGAGCAATAACTATAGGGGAAGCTATATGTAGGGCAGCACGGTGGCTCAGTGGTTAGCACTATTGCCTTGCAGCTCTGGAGTCCATATGTGGGCACTATCTATAGGGGCTTCTATGTAGGTCACTATCTACAGGGGGCATGTTGTGTGTTTGTGACAGTTATATTTAGATGTGTTGAGAATTTTAACTTTGTTTATAGGTGCAGAAATGTTTTAAAAGTGAGAAGCTGAAGACATCTGAACGGAAAACTGCAGAAATGGGTCATGGCCGGTAGAAATCCATCATAGATGTCTGAGCCGGAGGGAGAAGAAAAGAACTAGAATCTGAGACGTCACCGGTGAGTCACTTAATGTAAATGTTTATTCTGCCTCTAATCAGTAATGTAGTCACTGTATGATCTGCAGCGAGATGATGGTGATAGGATTTTTTTTGTGAAACCGCATCTCCCAGCATATCCTTATCATTGTTCAGGCCATGCTGGGAGCTGTAGTTATACGCCGTACAAACCTATACGCAGTGGCGTAACTACCGCTATAGCAGCCGTAGCGACTTCTACAGGGCCTGCAGCATGAGGGGGCCCGTGCCACCCGCCGGCACGGCCCCCTCCCATGGCCGCAGGCTCCGCTAGCAGCCGCTATGGCTGCTACAGCGCGACGCCACTGAAGGGGTTGTTCCTACATAAGACATGTATCCCCTAATCACAGGATAGGGGATACATGTGTGATCGCTGGCAGCGATGAGGAGAACGGGGGACCGAAAGTCCCCCCTAAGTTCTCCATGACAAACCTCGGACTTCCGGGGTCTGTGTCGGCAGCTCCGTAGAAATGAATGGAGCGCCGGTCGCGCTTGTGCGCATGTGTGACCAGCGCTCCTTTCATTTTTATTGAACTGCGCAGACGCCGGAAGTCCGAGGTTAGTCATGGAGAACTTCGGGGGACTTTCGGTCCCCCATTCTCCTTATCGCTGCCAGCGATCACACATGTATCCCCTATCCTGTGGATAGGGGATGCATGTCTTTTGTAGGACAAACTATAGGCCGTTTTTTTTTGGGGGGGGGGCTATATGGCGTTATCTACAGAGGGGTTCTGTATGGCATTATCTACAGGGGGGGCTGTATGGCATTCTCTACAGGGGGGACTGTATGGCATTCTCTACAGGGGGGGCTGTATGGCGTTATCTGCAGGGGGCTGTGTATGGTGCTATCTATAGGGGGGCGCTGTGTGGTGGAATCTATAGGGAGGCACTATCTATAAAGGGGGGGGGTTGCGTGATACCCAGCAGAGGGGGGGCCCTAGTCAAAAGTTTGCTATGGGGCCCAGTCTTTCCTAGTTACGCCCCTGCCCCTTTCTATGCTTCACCTTTGATTAAAGGGGTTCTCCGGGACTTCATTGATGGTATATTGTGGATTGGCAGCGACCCCAGAGGTCAGATCCCGACTGATCAAACATTAAAGGCCTATGCAGAGGATAAGCCATCGATGTTACAGTCCCAGAGAAACAGACACTTTTTTTTTTTTTTTAATAAATGTACATTACAAACAGCAGACAAAACTCTACATGACCTGCCTAGGTAGAGTCGTGTGTTAACCTTAAACCATACTATCCCCCACCCCCATTTAGTAACGACACATGACACCGAGGTTGGATGTGAAATGGCCACAGCAGCCGTTTATTAATTTCACAGTTTTATAAAAACAATTTCAATCCGAAACATTCGGATAACTAGTTAGGAATCCACCAGAGAATTCCTCCTAATAATTCACATGACCCAACATGGGTCAGAATCATAAATAACAATTAAACGTTAACATTAACCCGAGCAGAGGAAGTCCTTGAAGCCCCTTCAGATGTTCCTTTCAAGAACACACCGAATTAGCCATCTGCAAACCACTAATTACCTCCAGCCGTAAACCAGCTCGGAAGCACCGTTCACCTCTGCAGATGGCTCCAACCACTAGAAGTCCACTTCAAGGGGATAACACCCGTTGAAGCCCTCAAGTGATATACCGACCACTAGAAGTCCACTTCAAAGGGATAACACCCGATGAAGCCTTCAAGTGACATACCTTCTACCAGAAGACCACTTCAAAGGGATAACACCCGATGAAGTCTTCAACCATGTACCTTTTTTGGGGGACGCATACCCCCGATGCGACCCCCCCACCATTTTGTACTGACTGGCCTCAAGGACTCCCCCCGCCACCTGCCATGACAACAGAACCTACTCCGGAAAAAAGAAAAACATGTTAAATAAACCCACAAAATAAAACACAACGCTCATATACGGACGTACAGAAGACCTAAGGAGTAACAAAACAAGGGTGGGAGGGTGGGAGCTTTGCTTCTTGTGTATTACTCCTCCCGCTGCTTCCGGCTCAATGCCGAGAAACAGCGGGAAGCGCAGTAACGGCCCCCCCGTCCCCCCTAGCTCCTCCCCGTCCCTCCTTCAGCTCCTTCACCTTTCCCTCACCTCTTAACATTAACCCTTTCCCTACCAGGACGGTCATGTCGGCTTCCCTCAAGCCTGCAGCTGCGTCCAGCCTCTTCTTGACCTGCCTAGGTAGAGTCGTGTGTTAACCTTAAACCATACTATCCCCCACCCCCATTTAGTAACGACACATGACACCGAGGTTGGATGTGAAATGGCCACAGCAGCCGTTTATTAATTTCACAGTTTTATAAAAACAATTTCAATCCGAAACATTCGGATAACTAGTTAGGAATCCACCAGAGAATTCCTCCTAATAATTCACATGACCCAACATGGGTCAGAATCATAAATAACAATTAAACGTTAACATTAACCCGAGCAGAGGAAGTCCTTGAAGCCCCTTCAGATGTTCCTTTCAAGAACACCCCGAATTAGCCATCTGCAAACCACTAATTACCTCCAGCCGTAAACCAGCTCGGAAGCACCGTTCACCTCTGCAGATGGCTCCAACCACTAGAAGTCCACTTCAAGGGGATAACACCCGTTGAAGCCCTCAAGTGATATACCGACCACTAGAAGTCCACTTCAAAGGGATAACACCCGATGAAGCCTTCAAGTGACATACCTTCTACCAGAAGACCACTTCAAAGGGATAACACCCGATGAAGTCTTCAACCATGTACCTTTTTTGGGGGACGCATACCCCCGATGCGACCCCCCCACCATTTTGTACTGACTGGCCTCAAGGACTCCCCCCGCCACCGCGAAACAGGCCTTGACCACCTTAAGCCTGTGAGTTCCTCCACACCACCACCGCCCTTTCTATGCCTTCTGCTATAGCCAAGCTCCAAATATCAATGCCAACCTCGGTCAGATGAACCCCGTCACTCCTCCAGAAATTCCCCAATCCTGACTCCAAATCCCTATGCCTCACGCAAATGCCCCCGTTCTTTGCCACAAAACGGGACACCGCCCGGTTAACTTTTATCCGAGCCTTATTGACTCTCTCCACCGATCTAGCTAACCGCCAATGCTTCCTTGGGACTATGTCCGACCACACTACCACCAACTTGGGATAAGATACCCACAAACACAACAAATCATGTTTGATATCCCGCACCAACTCACGAAAAGGGCGGACTCCTAAGTCATTCCCACCCACGTGCAACACTAAAACCTCCGGAACCCTATCAAGCCGCACATATGTCTGGAATTCCGCCAACACCCTGTTCCACGACATACCTCTAAACCCCAGCCAATGCACAACCGCATCCTGTCGCGGAATGCGCAACTGGCGACCATCCGGGCGGACGTCCGCCCTCAAAGCCCCCCAGTGCACGTACGAATGACCCATCAACCACACCAGACAAGGAGGCGAATCTGAAACGGAAAACACAGTTAGGCACCACCATATAACATTTGCAAGCATAAACAACAAAATTACAACATATGGGGGCGGACATAGGACTTAAACCTTTTTGACTCCCAACGACCAATACGCCTCACCCCCTCATCATCCAACCCCCAGCGCCCTGCTTCCGTTGCTGCGCCAATCCGGAAGGAATGAGATGAATATGAGCCTGCCGCAACCCCAACCGCCGTCAAACATTTTTTAAAAACAGCTCCAAACTGAAACCTGGACAAGAACGACCCGTCCACATGACGTAACAAAGGCAAATCTGGAGACCCCCTGTTTTTTGTAAAACCCCGCATGCACTCTACTGGGCACATGACCGACCCCGGGAGAGCGAACAAAACTATCAGTTTTCCCTTCCCTAATTGGTCAGTTTTTGATCTACGCAACCATACCTCCAACCGATCTGCAAAAAGGCTCACCTCCCCAGATCTCAGCCCCCCTGCCTGTTTAGTACTTGGCGACACCAACTCACCTATTCTAAATGCTCCGAAGAACGCCAACGAGAAAGCCAACCGAAACAAATCCATTTCATCTGAAGAACGACATACCGATGCCAATGAACCGCCCAACAAGCCCAGCAAAGCAAACGACACCGGCCTTCTACTATCCGCCTCCACCCTACCTCTGCGCAACCCCTTCAAAGCCTGCGATACCAGAAATTCCTTCGATACATCCCGCAAGCCCCGCAACTTAAGCCCAAACGCCACCGCGGATATAAACCGGTTCACCTTCGCTACTGAAAACCCCCCCTCCCAGGCATCCCCTAACCAATACAAAAGTGCCACCAACCTGTCTCTATCCGTATTAACATCACCCAACTCTCTTACCCACTCCTCCCACTGCCTCCAACAAGCAGCATAAGCCCTCCACGTCGTGCGCGCCAAAGACCTTTGTAACAGCTGCTCTACGGGACCGATACCAGATCCCATAGATGATCCGGACACGCCAAACCGAGACGTTCCGCTCCCGGGGCCAATTGCCGAAACCGGTCCCACTGCGAGCGAGAAAGAGCATCAGCAACACAATTCCGTACACCCGGGACATGCACCGCCACCACCCACGCGTTCAGCGACAAACACACCAACACTAAATGTCGCAACAATTGAACTACCGGAGGAGAGGACGCCGTGATGTTATTAATGGCAAGCACCACCCCCATGTTGTCGCAGTAAAAACGGACCTTCTTATCCCTGAGCCTGTCCCCCCAAATGGTAGCCGCCACCACGATGGGAAACAGCTCGAGCAGGGCCAGATTCCGCGTCAATCCACTGGACACCCAGCTAGCCGGCCATTGACCTGCGCACCACGGACCTCCCCCGTAAGCTCCAAAGCCACCCGCCCCAGCCGCATCCGTGAAAATATTCAGATCACTCGTATCCTGCGCTGGGGCCATCCATAGCGAGCGACCATTGTACTGGCCCAAGAAGTCATCCCAAACCTGAAGATCAGCTCGGTGCTCCTCCTTGAGCCTCACAAAATGATGCGGCGCCCGCACTCCCGCCGTTGCCGCCGCCAACCTTCTACCAAACACCCTCCCCATCGGCATAATCCGGCAGGCGAAATTCAACTTCCCCAGCAGCGACTGAAGCTCCCTCAGCGACATTTTCTTCCTTCTACAAGCCCGTCGCACCTCCAGCCTCAAAGCACCCAGCTTATCCGCCGGGAGCCGACACTCCATTGCCACCGAGTCAATTTCGATTCCCAAGAAACAAATCGTCGCTACCGGGCCCTCCGTTTTTTCCGGCGCCAAAGGGATCCCAAAATCCCTCGCCACCTTCTGCAGGGCATGAAGCAAGTTACCGCAAACCGGCGAACCCCCCGGGCCAACGCACAAAAAATCATCTAAGTAATGGATCAACGAATCGACCCCGGATACTCCCCTCGTTACCCACTCCACGAAGCTACTAAACGCCTCGAAGTATGCACAAGAAAGAGAACACCCCATCGGAAGGCACCGATCCACGTAAAAGGCCCCATTCCAAAAACAACCCAACAGCCGTTGGCTTTCTGGATGCACCGGCAACAACCTGAACGCCGCCTCGATGTCGGTTTTTGCTAGCAGCGCCCCCGGACCCGCAGCCCGCACTAACCCCACCGCCTTATCGAATGAGGTATAAACTACGGAACACAACTCGTGATCAATCCCGTCATTTACCGACGAACCTTTGGGATACGATAAATGTTGAATCAAACGAAACTTTCCGGGCTCGCGTTTAGGGACAATACCCAAAGGGGACACAACTAAATCTTTCACCGGCGACTCCACAAATGGCCCCGACATGCGCCCCAACGAAACTTCTTTTAACAACTTTTCCGACACGACTTCCGCATGCAAGTAAGCCGATTTTAAATTTCTCCGCGTAACCGGAACCTCATAAGGAGGCGGAGGAATAACAAAACCAACACTAAACCCTTCATAAAGCAACTTAGCTGCCGCCCTATCCGGATACTCATTTAGATAAGGGGCCATCCTTTCCACCCTCACCGGCGACACCCCCTTGACCAGCCCCGTGCTGGTTCCCGGACCTCTTTTTCCGCAGACATTTTGCCGCCCCGTGTGATGCCCCATTACACTCGGAGCACACGTGCTTGAACTTGCACGTGGCCCCGAACTTGCACTGGCCTTCATTGAATTGCCAGCAAAACCCCGCCTTTCCCCCGCCGCTTGGTCCACTCTGACTAGTCTGGCCTCCCTGGCCACCGCTCCCGGGAAAGGGCTGCCTAACCGGAGCCGTAACCCGTAACCAGAGAGCAATATCCTTCTGGTCCCACCGAATCGCCGGCCGAACCGCCTTCCGCTGACGGAATTGCTCATCATATCGCAGCCACGCCTGACCCCCATACGCCCTATGAGCCTCCCCAATAGCATCAAAATAACAAAATAACGCCGAACAATTTTCCGGCGCCTTTTCCCCTATCACACTAGCCAATATGGCGAACGCCTGCGACCAATTAACGAACGTCTGCGGGATAAGCCTATACCGCCGCCGTTCCTCCTCGTCCTTTTTACTCTCATCCCGCTTGCTCTTATCCAAATTGAATTTAGCCAGCGGCAAGAGAGAAAAAATTTCAACATATTCATCTTTCCAGATCCGATCACGCACCTCCTGCTTTAAATGCGCCCCCAACGGACCCTCAAAACAAACATACACCTCCCCCCGAGCACGATCGTCCATGCGCACTCGATCGCCGTCCTTCTGTGCCTCAGTCTGCACCGACACCGCGACCGCCTCTCTAACCGCCACCACAGGACGCGCCTGCAACGATCCCACTTCCCTGGGGCCTTCCCAAACTACCGCAGGGGACACTTCCGTTACTACCGGCGCCGCGGCCCTATCCAGGCGCCCCACCAGCTCCCGTAAGCAACCCACTAAATCTGCCAAACCCGCTCCGTCGCGTCCGCCCGCGCCACTACCGGCCCCCGATGCTATGCTAGCAGCCCCCCCGCCGACACCCGACATAAAAATCGCTGGATAAGACAATAATGGAGTTATACACTCACCGGGCTGCACAGGCGCTGTGTTCCCGTCAGCCGGACCATCCTGACCTCGACGATAGACGTCCAGTTCACCTTCCTCCAGTTCTTCTCTCGCCGACGACTGTCCCTCCCAACGACCTCTTCGGAAAGGGGATGAGGACGCGCTGACCGATGGGCCGGCAACCTGCCGCCCGACCGCCGGGACCCAGACTTCCGACCGGACCTGTTGCCTCGACGTCGCTGCAGATCTAGTCGTCCGTCTAGACGATCCTGACGAAGCCTGCCCCCTGGCCGGAACATCACCATGCGGGGCGGCCGTACCTTGCTCTCGACATCTTCCATCTGATGGGGGAGGGGTGACAGGGAGCCCGGCCTGCGACTCCCTGCTTACCGCCGGACCCCGTCGCGGCCTGGGATTCCTGCCAGGACGCAGGGCCTGGGAAGGGGCGGTCCTCCCAGCTGCCTGGCCTGCAGCGTCCGGGATCGGGCTCCCTCTGCGACGCCGTGTCCGCGGGACTACCTCCGGACTCAGGCGCTCTGGAGGTCGGGACCGCCGAGAGGGACGGGTCGACACAGCCTGCATCGCCGTCACCCCTGCTACCGCTCTCTGCCTGCCCAGCGCAGGAGCGGTTGTTGCCGACTCCCCCCCCGCCGCCATAGCCATGCTCGTAGGGGGGCCGGGGGAGGGGAGCCTGTCCCTTACAACAGACCCCGAACGCCGTGCCCGACGTGGCGAAACGGCGTCCGGGATCCGCGTTAATGCAGCCACGGTCTCCTCCAGCCATCCGGGACCGTGGTGCACAGCAGCGGCACGCAGCCGCTCTAAAATCAGGGCCTCTGCCATACTAAAAAGCCGGGCAACGGGGAGCTTTGCTTCTTGTGTATTACTCCTCCCGCTGCTTCCGGCTCAATGCCGAGAAACAGCGGGAAGCGCAGTAACGGCCCCCCCGTCCCCCCTAGCTCCTCCCCGTCCCTCCTTCAGCTCCTTCACCTTTCCCTCACCTCTTAACATTAACCCTTTCCCTACCAGGACGGTCATGTCGGCTTCCCTCAAGCCTGCAGCTGCGTCCAGCCTCTTCTTGACTTGGATCCCGCGGACTGACAGGATCAGCAAACAATATCTGGTCTATGAGGAGAGAGTCCAACTGTCCCCCACTACCACCTTTTGGGGAAACAGGCTGAATTTCAAAACGACATTGTTTTTTCGGAGATAAGCGGCATCAGACGTGTTTGGAAGTTACTAAAGTTGCGCCATGCATAGAAACAAGCTATATATCCAGTGAGACAGCCCCTATGGATACGACGTCAGGACCGAAGATTATTCTCCCATAGGATCGCCTAAAAACGACCAGCGCCCTCCCTGCAGTAGTCATGGAGGTTGCCGGAACTTTCACACTACTGCACCTCGCCAGTGACAATATAAGACAGCGCTGAGACAAGTAACTAAAAGTCAGAAGTGTATGTGAATGGCGATTATATAACCTCGCATCACGTATTATATCTTCATGACTTATTTGCAGTCATCAATTTATTCCTTCCGCCATCGTCACATTCCCAATGTCTGTCTGATCAATGATATAGCTTAACCTGTCAAACATCTGCTGAGTCTAAACCCCATGTACCATCCTTCACAGTCCCCATAACAACGTATGGAGATCTCCCGGCTCTTCCTCCACATCTGCCGTTGGTTTTCAACATGCCCGATCCTTTTGTTCTCAGGGTGGATAAGCGGCATCAGAGGTGTCTGGCAGTGGAACATTCCCCTCTCTGCACTCAGAATACATGCATGCTTGGCGAACACAGAATGCATGTGTATGGTGGGGGGGGTCGGAGGAATTGATTTTGGTCACACAAAAATTTGGCTGACAGCTATGTAATGTGTATGACCAGTATAAGACCACGTTCAGGGTATGTTCACACGATGAGAGGCACGTGTGAAAAGACAGACTGTTAACAGCTGCCTCGTTTCACACGTAAATGCTCCTCCTCGCATTTTGCGAGCCGTCTGTGACGCTCGTATATCTTGAGCTGTGCTTCATTGAGTTCAATGAAGAACAGCTCAAATTACGTGGCAAAGAAGTGCCCTGCACTTCTTTGCCGAGGCAGTCCATTTACGCGTCGTCGTTTGACAGCTGTCATGTACAGGTCGTCTGCACAATACGTCGTCAAACCCATTCAAATGAATGGGCAGATGTTTGCCGACGTATTGTAGCCCTATTTTCAGGCGTAAAAGGAGGCATAATGCGCCTCGTTTACGCCTGAAAATAGGTCGTGTGAACCCAGCCTCACACTGCACAGATATGTATATGGATATTTTTGTTTTTTGTTTGGAAAACCAATGGCAGAAATCCACAACTCGGATTTCTACCAGGAAGCAGATCCGCACGCAGATTACCCCATTGTAATCATTGGAGCTATTCCATCTTCAGCACAGACCCTGTGGCAATAGATTTTAAAATCTGCAGCATTATTCCTTCATTATTCAGTGTGAATATTTTCCTGTGAGTGTGAATAGAACACGGAATTTAGGCTACATTCACACCTGCGTTAGTGTGTTCCGTAGTTCTGCTTCACAAGAGGAACAACAAGGAAATAACGGAAGCAACGGTTCCGTTGCACAAGGGACACCGCCGGCGGCCGACAGAACCCATTTACTTTAACAGGTTCCTTCGGTTTTCCATTGGGGTACCCGTGATTATAAAAAGCGTAGAATGCGCTATTGTTTCCGGTAATCTTGGCCGGATCTGCGACGGAGGCCCCTGAGAACCCAAAGCAGATGTGAACGAGGCCTAACATACATTTCTGATAAACGTCAGAATACGGGAGTGGAATCCATGCCTCAAATCCTAAACGCGTGAGCACGGCCTAAAGCTTCCTCCCGTGTCCCAGTCCACCTCTAACCTCACTCAGAGGACACAGGCGGAGTTGTAAAGCTTCATATGATATATGATATACCAGTTTAGAGACCTATATTCAGCAGAAGATTATCTACAGAGGGCTACGTATAAACATAATTCCCAACGCATATCGCAACGACAACACGTTCACTCAGGGTTGGGAACAGCTATTAACTGAAAGCTCTTTACGTATGCTACATTACCTGCTTGATTTCGAAAAAAGAGACTTCGGCAAGATAAGTGCACAGTTAGAAAAATAAATCAGTGATATACAAACATTCAATACCGAGCCAGACTTTGCGGATTGCGAAATTAGATTACAAAAAAACATAGAACATTTACAAAAAGAAATCAAAGAAAGAAAACACCGCAAGTATATAAAGGGACCGTAGAGATTTCGATACCGGCCAGGCATACACCTACCGTATTCGCAATCCTCCTCTCCAGAATCGTACCTATAGACCTGAAGATATCTCTGAATCAGACGTCTCTGGTACTGACGAACCCAAACCACCTTCTGCTGACAATAGACTAGGAGCCAAACGTAAAATTAAAATGAATAAATATAACCCCTCTAAGAGAACATACACCATTACCAACAAAACCAATACAACATGCTCTGGTTACAGTGGACAACAAACGATCACCTCCATGCCCTTCTCAGTGTCTTCCTTCACACGTTCTTCATCCTCATCCAAGACGACAAATATGCCATCAACACTAAATATACCAACAACTCCATCCCAGATGGGGATCAATGCAGATGTCACAGGGAAAAACACTACTACTACAGCGAATACAGGCTCTTTCCTAACAGGCCCTCCAAATGCATTTCCTTTTTTAGGAATACACCAAACACCCTGGAACCAGACAAAATAACCAAAGTAGGCAATCAAACCTCTGACAATATGCAAATTTGCAATCTGTCGTCCGTCCAGCTGAGCTCACATCAGAAAACACTCCTATGCAAGGGTCTATCCTATACCCCCACTTTTGCATTTGATGATTTCACCTGGACTAAAGACATCCATCTCTTTGCAAGAAAATTAGCTCTGCACAAATACTTCAAGATCAATACCAACACTCACCAGCTTGACTACACCAAACTTTAGAGGATCTAGCAAATGAATATGAATATAGAGTTAACACAGCCACAGGCCCCTTCTCATCACTATGACCTAAATCACACATGACTCCCTCCTTCACGCAGTTTGCACATATCGATATTTTCATCAAACTGGTTAGTGCGGAACTCAAAAAACTTAAAACACAAAAGTATGGAATTAGGAACAACTTGAGTCCAATGGAACAGATCGCCTTAGAAGCACTCTGCAAAAATAACGAGATCGTACTGAAATCATCTGACAAAGGTGGCAATATTGTCATCCTAAACAGAGATGACTACACGTCCATGGTTTATAGGTTACTGGACGACACAACAACCTATACCATTCTAGAGAAGAACCCCACGGAGTCCTTTCTTTTAGAACTTGACCTCCTTCTCAACGAGGCCAAATCTAAAGAACTAATCACTCAGGATGAATATAAATTTATGTTTAATGCCAAACCTACCTTATCCACCTTCTGTAATGACGGGGGGTAGGGAAATGGACAAGTGAGCCCTAGTCTACCCGCCACTCTGTCCCTGCCTACTTGCAACGACCCGCCCTAGGCGACGGGGTACAACTGGGCGGCGGTCCCTGCGCTCAGTAAGTGCACGACAAACACGACAAACATACAAGGGAATACAAGCAAGGGAAAGGGGCAGTTGCCCACGGCAACACCGTGAGCAACCAGAGTGGGGAACGAGCCGAGTCAAGCCAGGAGTGTGCGAGGTACCAAACGAAGAGCAGAAGAGTAGTCAGTAAGCCAGGGTCTGTATGGAGCAGGATCAAAATAGAAGGAGCTGTAGCTGGGCCAGGAAACCACACAAAAAGAATCACAAGCACCGAGGGACAGGAAGGGCAGGCTTAAATAGACCGAGGGCGGGAGCTAGCTGAGTCTGGCCAGGTTGCGATAGGCTCTCCCACTCCTAAGCCTGCCAGCCTGAGTGGTGGAAGCTGGAGTCAGTCTCAGGGATGTAGATTCAGGTGCTGACTGATTAATTATGGGAGTTAACCCCGAAGCTGTGCCTGGCAGATCCTTTACAGTACCCCCCCTTTTATGAGGGGCCACCGGACCCTTTCTAAGTGGACCTGGCTTACTGGGGAAACGCGGTTGGAACCTCCTGACCAATACCCCAGCGTGAATATCCCGGGCGGGTACCCAAGTCCTCTCCTCGGGCCCGTATCCTCTCCAATGGACGAGGTACTGGAGGGAGCCTTGGACCATCTTGCTGTCCACAATCTTGGCCACCTCGAATTCCACCCCCTCAGGGGTGAGGACGGGAACAGGAGGTCTCCTCGAGGGAGCCAAGGACGGGGAGCAGCGTTTAAGGAGGGAGGCATGAAACACGTCGTGTATACGAAAAGACGGGGGTAACTCCAGCCGGAAGGAGACAGGATTGAGGACCTCAATGACCTTATACGGCCCAATAAACCGGGGAGCAAACTTCTTGGACGGAAACTTGAGACACAAGTTCCTAGACGACAACCACACCAGATCCCCGACCATAAACAGGGGGTTAGCAGAAAGTTTTCTATCAGCCTGAGTTTTTTGTACGCTCTGGGACGCCTCTAGGTTCTTCTGAACCTGGGCCCAGACTGTACACAGTTCCCGATGAACGACCTCTACCTCGGGATTGTTGGAACTACCGGGTGAAACGGAGGAGAACCGTGGATTAAACCCAAAATTACAGAAAAAGGGGGAGACCCCTGACGAGTTACTGACCCGGTTATTAAGGGAAAATTCGGCGAGGGGAATGAATGAGACCCAATCATATTGACAGTTAGAGACAAAACACCTTAAATATTGTTCTAGAGATTGATTAGTCCTCTCAGTTTGGCCATTGGTTTCAGGATGGAAGGCAGAGGAGAAGGACAGATCAATCTCCAACTTCATACAGAAGGCTCTCCAAAACAATGAAACAAATTGTACCCCTCTGTCCGAAACAATATTGACAGGGACCCCATGGAGACGCAGGATGTGTTTGACAAACAAGGTAGCCAACGTCTTGGCGTTGGGTAGTTTCTTGAGGGGCACAAAGTGGCACATCTTACTGAAGCGGTCTACTACCACCCACACCACCGACTTGCCTTGGGATGGAGGCAAATCGGTGATAAAATCCATGGAGATATGTGTTCAAGGTCTCTGGGGAATGGGCAACGAACGCAGTAAGCCCGCTGGTCGGGACCTGGGAGTCTTGGAACTAGCACAAACCTCACAAGCGGCGACGTAGGCCTTAACGTCTTTAGGCAACCCAGGCCACCAATAGTTTCTAGTAATGAGTTGTTTGGTACCCAGGATGCCTGGATGACCAGATAGTGCGGAGTCATGATTTTCCCTAAGTACCCTTAGCCGGAATTGCAGGGGAACAAACAGCTTGTTCTCAGGAAGGTTCCCGGGAGCTGAACCTTGATCAGCAGCAATTTCAGAGACTAAATCAGAATTGATCGAGGAAATGATTATACCTGGAGGCAAAATACAAGCAGGATCTTCCTCCGAAGGAGGGCTGGCCATGAAGCTACGCGACAGTGCATCAGCCTTAATATTTTTAGACCCAGCCCTATAGGTAACCAAAAAATTGAATCTGGTAAAAAATAACGCCCATCGAGCTTGTCTCGGGTTTAGCCTCCGGGCAGATTCTAGGAAAAACAGATTCTTGTGGTCGGTAAGGACCGTTACCTGGTGCCTAGCCCCTTCCAGGAAGTGGCGCCACTCTTCAAATGCCCATTTAATGGCTAAGAGTTCGCGGTTGCCAATATCATAGTTACTCTCAGTTGGCGAAAACTTCCTGGAGAAGTAGGCACAGGGGCGGAGATGGGTGAGGGACCTGGTACCCTGGGACAAGACAGCCCCCACTCCCACCTCAGATGCGTCAACTTCCACGATAAATGGCTCCATTTGGTTGGGCTGAACCAGCACCGGGGCCGAGATAAAGCACCTCTTAAGGACCTCAAAAGCCTGGACAGCCTCAGGAGGCCAGTGGAGTAGATCAGCTCCTTTGCGAGTGAGGTCCGTAAGAGGCTTAGCGATGACCGAGAAGTTAGCAATAAATCTCCTGTAATAATTAGCGAACCCCAAAAAACACTGTAACGCCTTCGGGGAGGCAGGTTGGACCCATTCCGCCACAGCCTGAACCTTGGCGGGGTCCATGCGGAATTCATGAGGAGTGAGGATTTGACCCAAAAATTGTATTTCCTGTACCCCAAACACACATTTTTCGGTTTTGGCAAACAGTTTGTTTTCCCAAAGGACCTGGAGCACCTTCCTGACATGCTCAATGTGGGAGGACCAGTCCTTGGAAAACACCAGTATGTCATCAAGGTACACTACAAGAAATATCCCCAGGTAATTTCTCAAAATCTCATTTATGAAATTCTGGATGACCGCAGGGGCATTACACAACCCAAAGGGCATGACGAGGTATTCGAAATGGCCTTCGGGCGTGTTAAACGCAGTCTTCCACTCATCCCCCTCTTTGATGCGGATAAGGTTATACGCCCCCCGTAGATCCAACTTAGAGAACCATTGGGCCCCCTGAACCTGATTGAAGAGATCAGGAATCAAAGGAAGGGGATACTGGTTCCTTACCGTGACCTTATTCAGGCTACGGTAGTCAATGCATGGCCTAAGACCACCATCCTTCTTCCCTACGAAGAAGAAGCCAGCACCTACCGGAGAAGTAGAGGGACGAATGTAACCCTTGGCCAGGCATTCCTGTATATACTCTCTCATGGCTTCACGTTCGGGACAAGAAAGATTAAATATCCTACCCTTAGGAAGCTTAGCTCCTGGTACCAATTCGATAGCGCAATCGTATTCTCTATGAGGAGGTAACACTTCGGAGGCCTCCTTAGAGAAAACATCAGCGAAGTCCTGAACAAACTCGGGTAGCGTGTTCGCCTCCTCAGGGGGAGAAATAGAATTAACAGAAAAACATGACGTAAAACATTCATTACCCCATTTGGTTAGCTCCCCAGTATTCCAGTCAAACGTGGGATTATGCAACTGCAACCAGGGAAGGCCTAGAACCAAATCGTACGATAATCCCTGCATCAACAGTACAGAGCACTGCTCCAAATGCATGGAGCCAACAAGGAGTTCAAAAACAGGGGTATGCTTTGTAAAATAACCATTAGCAAGAGGAGTGGAGTCGATACCCACTACCGGGACTGGTTTAGGCAAATCAATCAGAGGCATAGCAAGAGACATAGCAAATTCCACAGACATGATATTAGTAGAGGACACTGAATCCACGAAGGCACTGCCGGTAGCAGACCTACCACCAAAAGAGACCTGAAAGGGAAGCAAGATCTTAGTATGTTTCCTATTTATGGGAAATACCTGTGCGCCCAAGTGACCTCCCCGATGATCACTTAGGCGCAGAAGTTCTCTGGCTGCATTCTTACGCTTAGGACAGTTGTTCACTTGATGCTTGTCATCCCCACAGTAGAAGCAGAGACCATTCTTCCTGCGGAATTCTCTACGTTGTTGGGGGGACACGGAGGCCCCGAGTTGCATAGGTATCTCTGAGTCTTTTGGGGAGGAACGAAGCAACGGAACTTCGGGAGGCATCATGGGGGAGTCGGAGGAGAAAACACATAAACGTTCACGTTGTCGTTCCCTGAGACGACGGTCAAGTCGTACCGCTAAAGCCATAACCTGGTCTAGGGAGTCAGAAGAGGGATAGCTAACTAGCAGGTCTTTCAGGGCATTCGACAGACCCAACATAAACTGGCACCTTAAGGCAGGGTCATTCCACCGAGAAGCTACGCTCCACTTCCTAAAGTCAGAACAATACTCCTCAACAGGTCTCTTACCCTGACGTAAGGTCACCAGCTGACTCTCGGCAAAGGCAGTCCTGTCAGTCTCGTCATAAATAAGTCAGTGAGCAGAAAAGAAACAATCTACGGAGGAAAGTTCAGGGGCGTCAGGAGCCAAGGAGAAGGCCCACTCTTGGGGCCCTTCCTGGAGCCGGGACATAATTATACCCACCCGCTGGCTCTCAGAACCTGAGGAATGGGGCTTTAAACGAAAGTAAAGCCTACAACTCTCCCGAAAGGAGAGAAAAGCCCTCCGATCCCCTGAGAACCGGTCGGGCAACTTGAGGTGGGGTTCAAGAGGTGAGGTGAGGGGAACTACCAAGGTAGCATCAGGCTGGTTGACCCTCTGAGCCAGGGCCTGGACCTGTAGGGAGAGACCCTGCATTTGCTGAGCCAGGGTCTCACGGGGGTCCATAGTGGTGTCAGGAACCAGGGTAGACTAGGTATGGGCTTGTGATTATGTAATGACGGGGGGTAGGGAAACGGACAAGTGAGCCGTAGTCTACCCGCCACTCTGTCCCTGCCTACTTGCAACGACCCGCCCTAGGCGACGGGGTACAACTGGGCGGCGGTCCCTGCGCTCAGTAAGTGCCCGACAAACACGACAAACATACAAGGGAATACAAGCAAGGGAAAGGGGCAGTTGCCCACGGCAACACCGTGAGCAACCAGAGTGGTGAACGAGCCGAGTCAAGCCAGGAGTGTGCGAGGTACCAAACGAAGAGCAGAAGAGTAGTCAGTAAGCCAGGGTCTGTATGGAGCAGGATCAAAATAGAAGGAGCTGTAGCTGGGCCAGGAAACCACACGAAAAGAATCACAAGCACCGAGGGACAGGAAGGGCAGGCTTAAATAGACCGAGGGCGGGAGCTAGCTGAGTCTGGCCAGGTTGCGATAGGCTCTCCCACTCCTAAGCCTGCAAGCCTGAGTGGTGGAAGCTGGAGTCAGTCTCAGGGATGTAGATTCAGGTGCTGACTGATTAATTATGGGAGTTAACCCCGAAGCTGTGCCTGGCAGATCCTTTACACCTTCTATGCAGTACCCAAGATACATGAGAACACCAGGCTCGTCCCCGGTAGACCCATTGTATCGGGCAATGACAATCTCACTCAAGGAATAAGCATATATGTCGATGAGATTTTGTCCCCATTCGTCAGAACTTTACCATCGTTCCTCAAGGATACTAAAGACACCCTCACCAGAATCCAAGAGATCAATGTTTCCATTACTACACTAATAGCCACCATAGATGTAGAGTCCCTCTACACTAATATTAAACACAAGCTTGGCTTAAAAGCAGTTCAGCACTTTCTGAACACAAAAGGTACACAGTTTCATGCACACAACAATTTCACAATTTCTCTTCTTCAATTTCTTCTCACGCACAACTATTTTCTTTTTGATGGTAAATTTTACCACCAACTCAAAGGCACAGCTATGGGCACAGTTTGTGCACCCACATACGCCAACTTATTTTTGGGGTGGTGGGAAGACACATTAATTTTTAATGAGGACCTACTTTTTTTCACTAGTCACATTTTGTTTTGGGGCAGGTATATAGATGATATACTAGTTTTTTGGGATGGTGACAAGACACTTTTTCTTAATTTCATGGATATCCTCAATAATAACACCATCGGGATGCATTTCACTCACCAAATACACACCAATCAAATCAATTTCCTTGACCTTCAGATCTCTTTGGACTCTGGTGGGAGTGTCCACACTAACATTTACCGCAAGGAAACAGCCACAAATAGCTTCCTTCACTGGGGGAGCTTTCACCCACCAGCCCTCAAAAAAGGGATACCAATAGGACAATACCTTAGAGCCAGGAGAAATTGCTCTGACGAACAAACTTTCCAACAAGAATGTGATACCCTCTTTAAAAAATTTACGGCTCGAGGATACCCCAAAAAGACCTTACATAGGGCATATGCCAGAGCTAGGGCAGTCTCGAGAGACAAACTCCTATATGGAAACAAACATCTAGTTACAAACAAAGACAAACACCCTTCTACTATCAGATGCATTGGAAATTTTGACACCTGCTCTCCTCATTTCTAATATACTGCGGAAACATTGGTCCATTTTACAAGCAGACCCTGACCTAGCTGAGGTCATTTCTGATAGTCCCAGTATCACATATCGACGCGGCAAGAACCTTCGGGAACATCTCACGCACAGTCATTACACCACAACATCTATTCCTCGTAAGATCTGGCTTCCGCCACCTACTATAGGCTCATACCCATGTGGCAGATGTACCTTCTGCCCGTATATGTCAAAAATCGAAATCTTTAACAACCCGGTGGACGGTAAACAATACACCATCAGGCAATTCATCAACTGCCAGAGTAGCGGTGTCATATATGCCGCCATATGTCCATGCCCAAAACTCTACATTGGTAAGACCGTTCAACGGCTATGAAGAAGGATCTCAAAGCATATTAGTACCATCAACACACGAGAAGACACACCACTTTCCAGGCATATCAGATACTTCCATCAAGGAAATGTTAATTCTCTTAAATTCTGGGGCATTACACAAGTTAAACTAGGTCCTAGGGCCGGTAATTTAGACAAAAAATTACTACAAGAAGAAGCATGCTGGATACATAGACTTAGTTCCCTTAGCCCTAATGGTCTAAACCAGGGGTCTCAAACTCGGCCGGGTAAGTGGGCCGCATATAGAAAAAATGGGAAGTTGACGGGCCGCATTACTTTCAAATTTGATACAATACAAAATTATTGTTAATCAATTCGTTATTTGAACTACTATAACACTATATTACTAGAATAATAACACTACATTACTATAATAATAGCGCTAGGTTTAAAATTTGAGATATTTCTCCACATGCTTATTTCAACAACCCAGCTTTCCAGTTTAAGTGTCGCTAAATGCAGTACGGCGGCTCAGTTAGCACACATGTCAAGATTGGGCAGCCCCTTTTTAGATAGTGCAGCAGTGCCCTCTGTGGATAATGCAACACACCCCTAGATAAGGCCACAGTGCCCTCTGTAGATAAGGCCACAGTGCCCTCTGTAGATAAGGCCACAGTGCCCTCTGTAGATAAGGCCACAGTGCCCTCTGTAGATAAGGCCACAGTGCCCTCTGTAGATAAGGCCACAGTGCCCTCTGTAGATAAGGCCACAGTGCCCTCTGTAGATAATGCAACACACCCCTAGATAATGCCAGTGTCCTCTTCAGATACTGTCACACACCCACTTGTAGATAACGCCACAGTGCCCTCTGTAGAGGCTGCCACAGTGCCCTCTGTAGAGGCTGCCACAGTGCCCTCTGTAGAGGCTGCCAAAGTGCCCTCTGTAGAGGCTGCCCTAGTGACCTCTGTAGAGGCTGCCCCAGTGCCCTCTGTAGAGGCTGCCCCAGTGCCCTCTGTAGAGGCTGCCCCAGTGCCCTCTGTAGAGGCTGACCCAGTGATGTCAGGGGCTTGCCCAGAGCTGGAGTCCCAGGCAGAGCACTAGTAGGCTCTTCCTGGGACTCCAGCTGTGCTCCTGACATCACTGGGACTCCTGCTCTGGGGAAGCCCCTGATATCATTGTCGATGTATGAACAGCGATGTCAGAGGCTTCCCCAGAGTCCCGGAGCAGAGCCGATAATAGCGCTCTGCCCGGGACTCCGCTCTGGGGAAGACCCTGACGCACTATCCATATATGGGCAGCGATGTCAGGGAATTCCACAGAGTCCCGGAGCAGAGCCGACACAAGCGCTCTGCTCGGGACTCCGGCTCTGGGGAAGCCCCAGACATCGCTGTTCATATGTGGACAGCGATGTCAGGGAATTCCACAGAGTCCAGGAGCAGAGCCGACACCTTCGCTCTGCTCCGCTCTGGGCAAGACCCTGACACACTGTCCATATATGGGCAGCGATGTCAGGGAATTCCACAGAGTGCCGGAGCAGAGCCGACACCAGCGCTCTGCTCGGGACTCCGGCTCTGGGGAAGCCCCAGACATCGCTGTTCATATGTGGACAGCGATGTCAGGGAATTCCAGAGTCTCGGAGCAGAGCCGATACTAGCGGCTCTGTGTCCCACGGGCCGCAGATGACAGCCTCAGGGGCCGCATGCGGCCTGCGGGCCGCGTGCTTGAGACCCCTGGTCTAAACGAAGGTTTCACATTTGCTGCCTTTTTATAGTTCTCTTTATAGTTCTCCCTACTAATCTATTAATACGTTTCCCCCAACTATTCATTCATCCATCCAATACCATCACAGTCACTGGTACTGTTGATCACTAATTACTACTTACTATCCTACTATCATGTGATACAATTTTCTAAAAAACATATTAACACATATATACATCAGCACACCTTCCTAAGCAGACCTAACATTAGGTTTATAATCTACTGTTCCTGTACAATTTGAAACTAACATCATCTTTCCCTTCCTCTTATAGATGTCATCACGTTTGGGATACTATTCTCGGTATCTCCAACCAACATCATCGTCTCCAAATCTATGCACACATTTCTATAATTAAATAAAGTAGCCCTACAATATGTAGGAAAATCCAGACGTAATAAGGTAGTTATACTACACGTAGGTAAACCTATACATAGCTGACAATGCATAGCATGTTCGTACACACTACGCTTTACCTAATTGCAGCGTTTCTTGATGATGACAGCGGTCCTCCCAAACTTCTTAATTCTATTACCTGATCTGACTACGGCACGCATGCGCCAAAACTGATATTCGATCCTAACAATGGCCACATTCACATCATCATCTTTATATGGATACACATATTTTGCAACTGGCTATTTTCAAATAAATACTCCTACCATTATTGAGTAAAATTAAGACGCAGCTGGTAATACACAATGCGCCTGTACACACAGCGCATCTCTCAGCTCCCGTCACGTCTTTCGATGATGACAGCGGTCCTCTGAAATCTCCAAACTCTATCACTCAACTTGATTATGATACGCATGCGCCAAGAACGACATCTGATTGGACAACGGCCATCTCACCGTATAGGCCGGTCCTCATGTCAGTCAAACACAGTGAAGGCTCGACCCTCTCTACAATTTCTATTGGCCGCTCACTGGGGACGACACACCGCAGTAGGTGTGTCCCCCCACTATATTAGGAAGAGGAAATCGCACGCGCGAGTAATAGCCCTGAAATTATCCCCTGAGGACGCTGCTGAAGCAGTGAAACATGTCGGGGGGGGGGGGGCTAGCGCCTTTTTAATAATCATTGCCGGTTTAACCATTGAACTTTACCACCGTGTGACACTAGAGGCTTTTCAAGCAGTCTGCAGCTGCTGACCATGCCTGCCACACTTCACTCATGAGATCTTAACACACACCAGATCTCAAATGTCAGACTAACCGACTCTGAATTTTTTTTAATTCAATTCAATATTGTATAACTATCTATTTTCTCTGCTGCATCCTGATTCTAAATTAAACAATAAAAGTTATATTTTAATGAATGCAACAATTTTATAGCAGCTGGGAAATTGGGATTCTTTTGTGCCCTGCACATCTATTTGTTTGCCTCTAAATTACTTCAGACCCCAGACAAGACCACTCCATATACTTCCTATCATCGCTCCTCTTCAGGCCCGAGCTCCGCCGCACACAGGATTGTAACGCTGATCACGTCAGGCCGTTGTGTGCGCCGCCAAAGACTACGTCCTGCCGCTGTCCAGATACAGCACTGGCCGGAGCTATAGAGGAGCCCGGGGCGAGGAGAGGTGAGTAGAACCGGCTGTGTTTTATTGCATCAATCCTATAGATATCAGCTGATTAAAGAAAAAATGGCGCTGTTGTTTGTGGAAGGGATCCTTAGTGTAGGCATTCCTCTGATACGTGGTACAGATCTCTCCTGTCCTGACTATTTGCTACATTGTGTTAGCGCAGATTAGTGTCAGTCTGGAGTCCAGCCTGTTTCCAGACATTGGTTTCCAGCCTCTAGATACAATATTTTCATTCACTGACAACAAGCAGACATCTTAAAAAAATTGTGTTTGGGAGGAATCCTGAAGAGCTGATATTTTATCAGTCAGACCAGTGTCCCCTCCAAGTCACCGGAACCACTACAGTGCATAGCCCCTTCTATATATCGTATTACGTCACTAGTACATTACAATACAACGTTATAATACACACTGCAAAGGAGAGAGGAGCTGTCAGGAAAAGCAATGAGGACGAGAACTAGGAATAATGGGAAAGTAGGAAAGTGTGTACAATGCTGAGAGGGTCCATACACTCTAGACACATGAAGATGAAGGCAGGACCTCTGTATACAGCAGATAGTGTGCACAGAGAGGACGGATGCACGCGCACACTCACACACACACAGGGGCGTAGCTAGAGGCTCATGGGCCCCGATGCAAAAATTCTTACTGGGCCCCCCCCCCGCAAACTTCTCATGGCCGACGGTCCGCAGCTTTCAGCTGCATCGCTGGGTCTCCTAAGTAACCCAACAATGCAGCACTAGCAGCCGGGGCGTCACTAAGGCTGGGTTCACACACTCTATTTACGGACGTAATTCGGGCATTTTAGCATTGAATTACGTCCGAAAATGCGGCTCAAAAGCGTTGGCAAACATCTGCCCATTCATTTGAATGGGTCTTACGATGTTCTGTGCCGACGGTCATTTTTTTTTACGCGCCGCTGTCAAAAGGCGGAGCGTAAAAAAGACGTAATTTCAGCCGTTACAGACGCTGCCGTGTGAACATACCCTCAGGGCTTAAAATGTAAGGGAAATAGCCCCAATACATATGTGTCCGCCCAAAAAAAAGTGTGTATAGGAGACAGCATAGCATATCTATAGCACTACGACCCTATAAACTATGGATAGGATTAGATACAGTGGCTAAGCAGACAGTATCACACATGATAGGATTAGATACAGTGGCTGAGCAGACAGTATCACACATGATAGGATTAGATACAGTGGCTGGGCAGACAGTATCACACATGATAGGATTAGATACAGTGGCTGAGCAGACAGTATCACACATGATAGGATTAGATACAGTGGCTGAGCAGACAGTATCACACATGATAGGATTAGATACACAGCTCAGCAGACAGTATCACACATGATAGGATTAGATATAGGGCCCAGCAGACAGTATCACACATGATAGGATTAGATACAGGGTCCAGCAGACAGTATCACACATGATTGGATTAGATATAGGGCCCAGGAGACAGTATCACACATGATAGGATTAGATACAGGGTCCAGCAGACAGTATCACACATGATTGGATTAGATATAGGGCCCAGCAGACAGTATCACACATGATAGGATTAGATACAGTGGCCCAGCAGACAGTATCACACATAATAGGATTAGATACAGTGGCTCAGCAGACAGTACCACACATGGTAGGATTAGATACAGTGGCTCAGAAGGCAGTACCACACATGATAGGATTAGATACAGTGGCTCAGCAGACAGTATCACACATTATCGGATTAGATATAGGGCCCAGCAGACAGTATCACACATGATAGGATTAGATACACAGCTCAGCAGACAGTATCACACATGATTGGATTAGATACACAGCTCAGCAGACAGTATCACACATGATTGGATTAGATACAGGACTCAGCTCGTTGACATTGCGGCTCCAGCGCTGGACCCAGGGAAGGTAAGAATAATAATTTTGCTTCTTTATGTGTTACTGATTATTTTTGTGTGTTTGTGTTTTTTTTACAGGTTCGGTTGTTGGACTTCGGATTCGAGGACTTCAATGACGGCGTTTTTTTTATTCTCAATAAAATGGTTAATGGGGGTTGTTTTTTTATTTCAATGAAATATTTTTTCTATGTGCTTGTATCTTTTTAAACTTTATTATCACCGCCTTAGTAATGGCCGCTGGCTGATTGACAACCTCCATTACTAAGGCGAGGCTGAATGTTAGCCGGTGCAGAGGCTACACTAACCCCCATTATTACCCCGGTACCCACCGCCACCAGGAGCACTGGGAAGAGCCGGGTACGAACCAGTACCCGACCATCTGTAGTGACGGGCAGGCACCGGGGTGGCTACAGGCTGTTAGTATTAGGCTGGGGAAGGCCAAAAACAGTGACCCTTCCCACCCTGGTAATGCTGCCTGCTGCTGCTGTGTTGTATCTGGCTGGTTATGAAAATTGGGGGGGACCCCACATCGTTCTTTCCAATTATTTTTTTTTTTTTTAAATGACGTGGGGTCCCCCCCATTTTTCATAATCAGCCAGATACAATAAAGCAGCAGCAGCCTAGCATCACCAGGGTGGGAAGGGCCACTGTATCTGGCCTTTCCCCTCCTGGTAATGCCAGCCTGCGGCCGCCCCAGTGGCCGACCATCACTACAGATGGTCAGGTACTGGATGGTACCTGGCTCTTCCCAGCACCCCTGGTGGCGGTGGGTACCGGGGGAATAATGGGGGTTAGTGTTAGCCTCTGCTCCGGCTAACACTAAGCCCCGCCTTAGCAATGGATGCTGTCAATCAGCCGGCGGCCATTACTAAGGCGGTAGTAATATAGTTTAAAAAAACACAAAGACATAGAAAAAATATTTTATTGAAATAAAAAAAAAAACACACAGCCCTCATTAACCATTTTATTGATAATAAAAAAAAAAGCCGTCATCGAAGTAGTCCTGGAATCCGACGTAGTCCAACGACCGAATCTGTAAGAAAACACACAAAAAATGATTAGTAACACATGTGTTAGGCTTAGATACAGGGCCCATGTGTGATACTGTCTGTGGGACCCTGTATCTAAGCCTACCACAACGTAGGCTTAGATACAGGGTCCAGCAGACAGTAATGTTATACAGTATAAGATTACTGTGTGCTGGGGCCCTGTATCTAAGGCTGGGTTCACACTACCTATTTTCAGACGTAAACGAGGCGTATTATGCCTCGTTTTACGTCTGAAAATAGGGCTACAATACGTCGGCAAACATCTGCCCATTCATTTGAATGGGTTTGCAGACGTACTGTGCAGACGACCTGTTATTTACGAGTCGTCGTTTGACAGCTGTCAAACGACGACGCGTAAAAATACAGCCTCGTCAAAAGAAGTGCAGGACACTTCTTTGGACATTTTTGGAGCTGTTTTCTCATAGACTCCAATGAAAACAGCTCCAAAAACGGACGTAAAAAACGCTGCGAAAACGGCGCGAAAAACGCCACGAAAAATGCGAGTTGGTCAAAAAACGTCTGAAAAGCAGGGTCTGTTTTCCCTTGAAAACAGCTCTGGATTTTCAGACGTTTATGGTCACTACGTGTGCACATACCCTAAACCTACAGTGTGGTAGGCTTAGATACAGGGTCCCACCTTCCTATTCCACATAATATATATACTATATAATATGATTTTGTAAGTTTGCCCACTGTCAAAGACATGAACAGTCTAGAATTTTTAGGCTAGGTTAATTTTACCAGTGAGAGATAGATTATATAAAAAAAAAAAAAAAAAAAAAAAGAAAATCACGTTGTCAAAATTATAGATATTTATTTGCATTGTGCACAGAGAAATAAGTATTTGATCCCTTTGGCAAACAAGACTTAATACATGGGGGCAAAACCCTTGTTGGCAAGCACAGCAGTCAGACGTTTTTTGTAGTTGATGATGAGGTTTGCACACATGTTAGATGGAATTTTGGCCCTCTCCTCTTTGCAGATCATCTGTAAATCATTAACATTTTCGAGGCTGACGCTTGGCAAGTCGGATCTTCAGCTCCCTCCATAAGTTTTCGATGGGATTAAGGTCTGGAGACTGGCTAGGCCACTCCATGACCTTACTGTGCTTCTTTTTGAGCCACTCCTTTGTTGCCTTGGCTGTATGTTTCGGGTCATTGTCGTGCTGGAAGACCCAGCCACGAGCCATTTTTAATGTCCTGGTGGAGGGAAGGAGGTTGTCACTCAGGATTTGACGGTACATGGCTCCATCCATTCTCCCATTGATGCGGTGAAATAGTCCTGTGCCCTTAGCAGAGAAACACCCCCAAAACATAATGTTTCCACCTCCATGCTTGACAGTGGGGACGGTGTTCTTTGGGTCATAGGCAGCATTTCTCTTCCTCCAAACACGGCGAGTTGAGTTAATGCCAAAGAGCTCAATTTTAGTCTCATCTGACCACAGCACCTTCTCCCAATCTCAGAATCATCCAGATGTTCATTTGCAAACTTCAGACGGGCCTGTACATGTGCCTTCTTGAGCAGGGGGACCTTGCGGGCACTGCAGGATTTTAATCCATTACGGCGTAATGTGTTACCAATGGTTTTCTTGGTGACTGTGGTTCCAGCTGCCTTGAGATCATTAACAAGTTCCCCCCGTGTAGTTTTCGGCTGAGCTCTCACCTTCCTCAGGATCAAGGATACCCCACGAGGTGAGATTTTGCATGGAGCCCCAGATCGATGTCGATTGACAGTCATTTTGTATGTCTTCCATTTTCTTACTATTGCACCAACAGTTGTCTCCTTCTCACCCAGCGTCTTACTTATGGTTTTGTAGCCCATTCCAGCCTTGTGCAGGTCTATGATCTTGTCCCTGACAACCTTAGAAAGCTCTTTGGTCTTGCCCATGTTGTAGAGGTTAAAGTCAGACTGATTAATTGAGTCTGTGGACAGGAGTCTTTTATACAGGTGACCATGTAAGACAGCTGTCTTTAATGCAGGCACCAAGTTGATTTGGAGCGTGTAACTGGTCTGGAGGAGGCTGAACTCTTAATGGTTGGTAGGGGATCAAATACTTATTTCCCTGTGCACAATACAAATAAATATATATCATTTAGACTATGTGATTTTTTTTTTTTTTATATAATCTATCTCTCACTGGTATAATTAACCTAGCCTAAAAATTCTAGACTGTTCATGTCTTTGACAGTGGGCAAACTTACAAAATCAGCAAGGGATCAAATACTTATTTCCTTCACTGTATGCTGCTTCCTATGATCTATTTATTTCTCCCCATAGTATATATGCTGCTCCCATAGTATATATATTGCTACCCATAGTATATATGCTGATTCCCATAGTATATATGCTGCTCCCATAGTATATATATTGCTACCCATAGTATATATGCTGATTCCCATAGTTTATATGCTGCCTCCCATAGTATATATTCTGCTCCCATAGTATATATGTTGCTACCCATAGTATATATGTTGCTACCCATAGTATATATGCTGATTCCCATAGTATATATGCTGATTCCCATAGTAGATATGCTGATTCCCATAGTATATATGCTGATTCCCATAGTATATATGCTGATTCCCATAGTATATATGCTGCCTCCCATAGTATATATTCTGCTCCCATAGTATATATGTTGCTACCCATAGTATATATGTTGCTACCCATAGTATATATGCTGATTCCCATAGTATATATGCTGATTCCCATAGTAGATATGCTGATTCCCATAGTATATATGCTGATTCCCATAGTATATATGCTGATTCACATAGTATATATGCTGCTCTTCAGAGTATTATATTTTACTTTCCATATTATATATTCTGCTTCCCATAGTGTTATATGTTGCTCCAATAGTATATAGTGTGCTTCCCATACTAGTGCTTCATATAGTATTTATGCTGCTTCCCATAGTATATCTGCTGCTCACCATAGTTTATATGCTGCTTCCTATAGTATATATACTGCTCCCCATAGTGTTATATGCTGCTTTCCTTAGTATATATACTGCTTCCCATCAGTGGCGTAACTACCGCCGTAACAGCCGTAGCGGCTGCTACGGGGCCCGCGGCATGAGGGGGCCCGTGTCGCCCGCCGGCACGGGCCCCCACCATGGCCGGAGGCTCCGCTAGCCGCTGCTATGGCTGCTACAGCACGACGCCACTGAACACGACTACGGCAGAGCAGGGAGGTATCTCCCCGCTCTGCCATTAAACAAGACATGTATCCTCTATCCACAGGATAGGGGATAGATGTGTGATCGCTGGTATTGATAGGGAGAACATGGGACCGAAAGTCCCCTGAAGTTCTCCATCACAAACCTCGGACTTCCGGGGTCTGTGTCGGCAGCTCCGTAGAAATGAATGGAGCGCTGGTCACGCTTGTGCGCATGCGTGACCAGCGCTCCTTTCATTTTTATTGAACTGCGCAGACGCCGGAAGTCAGATCGCCATGACTACTAGTCTAGCTTCTGGGCGGTTCTGTTTTAACTTCCTGAGCCTATCCCACTTCTCTGTCTTTCTTCCTGTCAGGTCTAAGCGTGGAGTATTTATACCTGGCTTCCTCCGCTTTTTCTTTGCTTGTGAATTTCCTGTTTTTCCTGTGTTTGATCGGGCTACTGACTATCCCCTGTACCTTTTGGCTTTTGACTTCCTGGAACTGGACCTCGGCTTGTCTCTGGATTAACCTTTGCTTTCTTTCTGATCTAGACTGGTTCTGACCTCTTCTATTCCTGACATCCCCTAGCTTTGTGATTTGGACTTTCTGTTTACCCTCGGGCTGTCTTGTTACCTGTTCTAGAATTGCCTGCATTGCACCTCTTATCCAACACAGACATCTGTTAAAGCAACCTGGCTTCTATGCAGAAAAAAATATCCTGCCTTGCGGTGGGCACTGGCAAAAACCATAGAGTAGCCTTAGACTCTGCTGATGAGAGTTGTGACGGATTTGCGGTTGCGGATTTACTTGCACGCTTGTTCCAGACAGTTTCCAGCAGCCTTTGGGTAATCGCTCACCTAGCAATTCCATAAACTATCAATCTGGAAATCGCTCAATTAGTGGTTCCACAACATATACTGCAACCCATAGTATATATGCTACTTCCCATAGTATACATGCGGCTTCCCATAGTGTATATGTTGCTTCCCATAGTGTATATGTTGCTTCCCATAGTATATATGCTGCTTCTCATAGTGTATATGCTGCTCCCCATAGTCAGGGGCGTAGCTAGGGGGGCAGGCGGAACATGTGCCCTTGGCGCAACTAGGATGCAGGCAAAGGGGGGCACCGCAGAGCAGCAATATCAAAACATCTGATCACCGCTGATAGGCCCTGATAGAGTCCCAGCGCAGGCTGGTGTGATGACGTCACTGGATCACGCCGGCCTACGCAAGGGTCCGGAATTCGCATGGAGCCGGAACAAGGCTAGGTAAGCTGTGTGGCACCATCTACAAGGGAGGGCTGTGTACAATCATCTACAAGGTGGCCTGTGTGGCACCATCTGCAGGGAGGCTACGTGGCACCATCTACAAGGGAGGGCTGTGTGGTATCATCTACAAGGGGGCTGTGTGGCACCATCTACAAGGGAGAGCTGTGTGCAATCATCTACAAGGGACCTGTGTGGCACCATCTGCAGGGAGGCTACGTGGCACCATGTACAAGGGAAGGCAATGTGGCATCATCCTACAAGGGGGCTGTGTGGCACCATGTACAAGGGAGGGCTGTGTGGCATCATCTACAAGGGTTCTGTGTGGCACCATCTACAAGAAAAGGCTATGTGGCGTCGTCTACAAGGGAGGGCTGTGTGCAATATCTACAAGGGGGGCTGTGTGTGGTGCTATCTGCAAGGGGAGGCTGTGTGTGACACTATCTACAAGGGGGGGCTGTGTGTGGCGCTATCTATAAGTGGGGTTGTGTGTGTCGCTATCTACAAGAGGTGGGCTGTGTGGCGCTATCTACAAGAGGGGGGCTGTGTGTGGCACTACACCGCGTTCCAAATTATTATGCAAATTTTATTTTTCGCTGATTTTCCTAAATAGTCGATGCAAATGACAGTCAGTATAATCTTCAAGTCATCAACCGTTGGATTGTAATGCAAATTTTATTGAACAAATCTCCTAATGATAACAGATTTTTTTTTTAGAAGTAAAAAACTCAAAATGCACTGTTTCAAATTATTATGCACAACAGAGATCAAAACATTTTAAAGGTTGTAAAGAGAACTAAAATGGTAATTTGTTGAATTTGCAGCATCAGGAGGTCATATTTACAGAAATCAAAAGCTCTTTCAATCAAAAAAAACTTAACAAGCCAAGTTACATGTTAACATAGGATTGATATCACCTTCACAATTCTTGCATCCATTGAATTTGTGAGTATTTGGACAGTTTCTGCTTGAATATCTTGCAGGATGTCAGAATAACCTCCCAGGGCTTCTGTTTTGATGTGAACTGCCTCCCACCCTCATAGATATTTTGCTTAAGGATGCTCCAAATGTTCTCAATACGGTTGAGGTCAGGGGAACATGGGGGCCACACCATGAGTTTCTCGCCTTTTTTTCCCATAGCAGCCAATGACACAGAGGTATTCTTTGCAGCATGAGATGGTGCATTGTCATGCATGAAGATAATTTTGCTACGGAAGGCACGGTTCTTCTTTTTGTACCACGGAAGAAAGTGGTCAGTCATAAACTCTGCGTACTTTGCAGAGGTAATTTTCACACCGTGACTGACCCTAAAGGGGCCTACCTGCTCTCTCCCCATGATTCCAGCCCAAAACATCACTCCGCCACCTCCTTGCTGACGTCGCAGCCTTGTTGGGACATGGTGGCCATTCACCAACCATCCACTACTCCATCCATCTGGACCATCCAGGGTTGCACGGCACTCATCAGTAAACAACACGGTTTAACCCATTAGTGACCGGCCCATAGTCTTTTTACGTCGGTCACTAACGGGCCTTATTCCGATGCCATAGACTTTTTACGTCGCGGCATCGGAATAAGTAAACAGAGCAGGGAGCTGTCAAATCTCCCTGCTCCCAGCTGTCAGATAAGATCGCCGAGTGTCTGTGTCTCCCATGGCAGCCGGGGGTCTTAAGAAAGGCCCCCAGGTCTGCCTGTAATGAATGCCTGCCAGACAGACAGTAATACACTGCAATACAAAAGTATTGCAGTGTATTATAATAGCGATCGGAGGATCGCATAGTGAAGTCCCCTAGTGGGACTAGTAAAAAAGTAAAAAAAAAAAAAGTTTAATAAAGTTAATAAAAAAAAAATGTGAAAGAAAAAATGAAAAGCCCACTTTTTCCCCTTTACTGTTAAAAAAACAAAATAAAGTTAAAAAGTTACACATATTTGGTATCGCCACGTCCGTAACGGCCCCGACTATAAAGCGATTACATTACTTAACCCGCACTGTGAACGCCGTAAAAAATGAAATAAAAAAACGACGGAAAAATTGCTGTTTTCTGTGAGTCCTGACTTTAAAAAAATGTGATTAAAAAGTGATCAAAAAGTCGCATCTACTCCAAAATGGTACCAATAAAAACTACAAGTCTTCCCACAAAAAAAAAGCCCTCATACAACTGCATCGGCGAAAAACGTTACGGCTCTTCATATATGGAGACACAAAAACAAATAATTTTGAAAAAAAAGCCTTTTTACTATGTAAAAGTAGTAAAACATACAAAATCTATACACATTTGGTATCGTTGCAATCGTAACAACCCGCTGAATAAACTTCTTGTGTTATTTATACCACACGGTAAACGGCGTAGATTTAGGATGCAAAAAGTAGTGGCAAAATGTCAGATTTTTCTATCCCCCCCCCAAAAAAAGTTAATCAACAAATAATATGTACCTCAAAATGGTGCTATTAAAAAATACAACTTGTCCCGCAAAAAACAAGACCTTATACAGCTATGTCGACACAAAAATAAAAAAGTTATAGCTCTTGGAATGCGACGATGGAAAAACTTAGAAAATAGCTTGGTCATTAAGGTCTAAAATAGGCTGGTCATTAAGGGGTTAAAAATTAGTCTTCATGTATTTCTGAGCCCACTGCAACCGTTTCTGCTTGTGAGCATTGTTTAGGGGTGGCCGAATAATAGCTTTATGCAAACCTCTGGAGGATCCTACACCTTGAGGTTCGCGGGACTCAAGAGGCACCAGCGGCTTCAAATACCTATTTGCTGCTTTGCAATGGCATTTTAGCAGCTGCTCTCCTAATCCTATTAATTTGTCTGGCAGAAACTTTCCTCATTATGCCTTTATCTGAACGAACCCGTCTGTGCTCTGAATCAGCCACAAATCTTTTCACAGTACGATGATCACGCTTAAGTTTTCTTCAAATATCCAATGTTTTCATACCTTGTCCAATGTATTGCACTATTTCACGCTTTTCGGCAGCAGAGAGATCCTTTTTCTTTCCCATATTGCTTGAAACCTGTGGCCTGCTTAATAATGTGGAACGTCCTTCTTAAGTAGTTTTCCTTTGATTGGGCACACCTGGCAAACTAATTATCACAGGTGTCTGAGATTGATTACAATGATCCAAAGAGCTCTAAGACACACTACCATCCATGAGTTTAATGGAAAAACGAATAATTAAATGTTTATGACACTTAAATCCAATGTGCATAATAATTTGGAACACGGTGTATATATGCTGCTTCCCATAGTATATATATGCAGCTCCCCATATTATCATATGCTGCTGCACATACTTTAATTGCTGCTCCCCATAGTGTATATGCTGCTTCACATAGTATATATGTTTCACCCTATAGTATTACTGTAAATGCTGTTTTCCGTAGTTTATATTCTGTTTCCCTATGGTGTATTTCCTGCTTTCCTTAGTATTATATGCTGCTCTTCATAGTATATATGCAGCTATTATATGCTGCTCTCTGTAACGTCTATGGCCGCGGCCCGTTGTTCTGACTTACCCTCTGACGGCGTGAGCCATGGACATGTGAGTTCTCAGCGGCATCACCCTCCTGAGAGACGCTGGCACTCACTTCCTGGTTCAGAGACTGTCTCCCGCAGGGCGCGCTTGACCACGCGTGCACGGCCTTAAAGCAAAATCTGCAATCAGCCCAGAATGCTGCTGGACTATAAAAAGGGCTCTGCCCTCTTGATCATTGCCTGAGCGTTGTTGTATACCTAAAGTTTGTCTTGCAAATGGTCTCCTAGTGTCTTCCAGTTCCCAGTGTTACCCGTTCCTGCTGCCTGTACCCTGTATCCCGTGCTCTGTGCCGTCTAGAGTTGAAGTCGAGTTGTGTCTTCCGCTGCATCTACTGTGTCACACCCTGCCGGGTGTCCGTCTACTGCCGGAGCCTTATCTTCAGCCTGAATTACCGCTACTGTCTACATTGCCTCAGGTACTCTTTCTGAACTATAGACTTTGTATTGTACCTGTTTGGCCAGCTGCTATGCCGCTACGCGGTACGGCCCAGTGGGACCACACCCCGCGCCGTGACAGTACGCTCAGGCCATGGACCCCGCTGGTCAATTCAAGGGCCTGTCAGCCTCACAAGCCATGCAGGCAGACCTGCAGGTTCTGCGAGCACGACAGGATCAACTTCTTGTGGCAGTAGACTCCATGGCACAACAGCTTGGGGCGCTAGCTGCTTCCTCCTCTGCTCCTGTACAATCTCCTCCAATTGATCCTCCTGTTACACCTCCTGGCAGCTCCGGTTCTGATCCTCGGTTCTTGCTGCCGTTGCCGCCTCGTTTTCATGGAGATGCAAGTAAGTGCATGGGATTTCTTAACCAGTGTCATATCCACTTCACCCTGCACGCCACATCATTTCCTTCGGACAGAGCCAGGATCGCCTTCATTATTTCATTACTTTCCGGCAAAGCCCTGGCATGGGCGAACCCAATCTGGGAACGACAGGGACCCGAGACCCGAGACTTTGAGGGGTTCGTGCGGTTATTCCGTACGGTGTTCGAGGAGCCTAGACGAGTCTCGTTGGCAGCCACTGCTATGCTGAACCTTCGCCAGGAGGACGCCTCTGTGGGCGAATACACCATCCATTTCCGGACCCTGGCAGGAGAACTGTCCTGGAACAATGAGGCGTTGGTAGCTTCCTTCTGGCATAGCATTTTGCCCAAGATCAAGGACGAACTTGCTGTTCGGGATCTACCATCTATCTTGGACGACCTGATTCTACTTGCTACTCGAGTGGACATAAGGCTAAGAGAGAGATCTCAAGAAGTTCGACAAGAGAGACGGCCTCCTAGACTGGCGCCCAACTTCCAGCAACCCCTCTTGCCTTCTTCTACTGCTCCACCCGAGGTTTCGATGCAGTTGGATAGGCTTAAACTGTCAGTTCAGGAAAAACAGCACACTTCTGGACTTTATTGCGGCCTCGCTGGCCATGTCGTGCGTCTGTGTCCTCAGAAGCCAAAAAACCCCAACGCCTAGGATTGGTTGGAGAGACAACCCTGGGCGATACAGCATTTAATAGAGAACTCTCCTCCAAACTGTTCATGCCTGTGACCATCGTCACTGGCGAGAAGCCCCACCCGGTCTCTGCCTACCTGATCTCTGACTCTGCAGCCAATTTCATCTGCCAAGACCTTGTGGATCTTCTTCAGTTGCCTACTGTTCTGCTGGAAAGGCTGTTGATCGTTGCCTCGGTAGATGGACTTCTGCTGCCTGACCCAATTTTGTCTGTGACCAAGCTGTTGAGGCTTCAAGTGGGAGCTCTTCAATCTGAGCTCATCTCCCTGTTTGTCCTGCCCAAGGCCGTCAACCCCGTGTTGCTGAGTTTGCCTTTGCTCTGTCTACACGCCCCTGTCCTGTATTCGAACTCCGGAGAAGTTCTCCAGTGGGGTCCCAAGTGCCTCAACCGCTGTCTGGGGCATTTCGATCCGCCTCAGTCTCCTCCGCATCAGTCATTGGCAGGTTTACCTCCTTGTTACTCCCTGTTCTCAGATGTCTTCAACAACAAGGAAGCAGAGACGTTGCCACCACATCGGGCATATGATTGTCCTATCGACTTGATTCCTGATTCGTCTCCTCCTCGTGGTAGAGTATACCCTCTCTCCTTACCTGAAACGCAGTCTATGTCGGCCTACATAAAGGAAAATCTGGAGAGGGGCTTCATACGTAAATACTCATCCCTGGCCAGAGCCGGGTTTTTCTTTGTCAAGAAAAAAGATGGATCCCTCCGACCCTGCATTGACTACCGGGGTCTCAACCAAATCATGGTGAAGAACAGATAGATACCCATTGCCTTTGATTTATGAACTGTTTGATCGCATATGGGGGGCATTTTTTTTTTCTAAACTGGACCTGCGGGGGGCCTACAATCTAATCTGGATTCGTCAGGGTGACGAGTGGAAGACTTCATTTAATACACGTGATGGGCACTACAAATACCTGGTCATGCCCGTCGGCCTGATTAACGCCCCAGCGGTGTTTCAAGAATTTGTCAATGACATTTTCTTCGTGATCTCCTCTGTCTGTGTTGTGGTGTATCTCGATGACATTTTGATTTTTCCCCCAGATCCTGTAACTCATCAGAGACATGTCCGCCAGTTATTGCTTCGATTAAGGGAGAATCATCTTTATGCCAAGCTGGAGAAGTGCGTGTTTGAAAAAAAGTCTCTACCCTTCCTGGGCTATATCATCTCCGACAAGGGCCTCAAAATGGAGCCTGAGAAGGTAAAGTCTGTCCTGGAATGGCTACGCCCCCAAGGCTTTAGGGCCATACAACACTTCCTGGAATTCGCCAACTTCTACCGGCTGTTCATTCCCAACTTCTCTTCACTGACAGCTCCCATCTCTACCCTCACCAAAAAGGGCATGAATGCCAAGGTTTGGACTCCGGAAGCAGAAACCACATTCAAAACCTTAAAACAGGCCTTCACGCCAGTCTCTATTCTTCATCACCCTGATGTATCCCTACAGTTTACGCTAGAGGTGGACGCTTCCTCTGTTGGTGCTGGTGCACTTTTGTTCCAGAGAGGTTCGAAAGGCAAGACTGTGGTATTTGGCTTCTATTCTAAGCTGTTTTCTCCCGCAGAGCGCAACTACTCGATTGGGGATCGGGAGTTACTGGCCATCAAGCTGGCCCTGCAGGTGTGGTGACACCTACTAGAAGGCGCAGCTCATCCTATCCTGGTCTTCATGGACCACAAGAACCTGACCTATCTTCAGACAGCTCAACGTCTGAATCCTAGTCAAGCCAAGTGTTCGCTGTTCTTTGCTCGGTTCCGGATGGAACTCCACTACTGATCTGCCGACAAGAATGTGAGGGCCGATGCCTTGTCTAGGTCGTTTGAGACAGAGGACACTGTGGAGTCCCCACAGAATATTATTGATCCTTCCTGCATCTTCTCTATTAACCCTCTGCAATTTATAGATATTCCTACGGGTAGGACTTTTGTACGTCTGGCAGATAGAGGAAGAATCCTTCGCTGGGGTCACAGTTCCAAGCTGGCTGGTCACGCGGGTGCCCGTAAGACCCAAGACCTAATTGCCCATCAGTTCTGGTGGCCCACGCTGCCCAAAGATGTCATGGACTTTGTCTCCTCCTGTACGATATGCGCAGCAAATAAAGTTGCCCACTCCAGACCAGCTGGTCTGCTCCAACCACTGCCTGTGCCCGATGCCTTCTGGCAACATATTGCAATTGACCTTGTCACAGATCTGCCTCTCTCTGCTGGATGCAGTGTGGTCTGGGTGGTGGTGGATCGATTTTCCAAAATGGCTAATTTTGTTCCCCTGACTGGCCTGCCTTCTGCTGCTCGACTGGCCGATCTCTTCGTTCAACACATCTTCCGTCTGCACGGCTTGCCTATGCATATTGTCTTGGATCGAGGGGTCCAGTTCACCTCGAAGTTCTGGAGAGCACTCTGCGGTCTCCTCGGTGTAAAGTTGGACTTCTCCTCGGCCTACCATCCCCAGTCCAATGGTCAAGTCGAGAGGGTTAACCAGATTATGGAGAACTATCTGCGGCACTTTGTCTCCAGGCGGCATGATGACTGGGTGCAGCTGCTCCTATACTAACCATACTAGTGAGTCCACCACCTCCAGTCCATTCTTCATCTCCTACGGCCAACATCCTCGAATACCTCTTCCTGTCTCTACTATGTCCCAGGTGCCTGCAGCTGACTCTACCGTCAGAGACTTTCTGCAGATATGGCAACAGACCCGATCTTCTATTCTGCTGGCTGTGGATCTTCCAGGAATATCCGGCTGAGGGCGCCGTCTTGCAAATTTGCTCCCAGGTTCCTCGGACCCTTCGAGATTCTGCTACAAATTAACCCTGTGTCTTACAAGCTTCGGCTGCCTCCTACCCTCAATGTCCCTAACTCCTTCCATGTCTCCCTGCTGAAGCCCGTGGTCCTGAACCGCTTCTACAGGACTCCTAGTTCCGCAGTGGCTCCTGGAGGCTCGTCAGGGACTTTCAAGTAAGGGATATCCTGGCCACCAAGAAAGTGGGAAGAAGGACGTTTTATATGGTGGATTGGAGGGGATTTGGTCCAGAAGAGAGATGTTGGGTGCCAGAGCAGAACATCGATGCCCCTTTCCTCGTGAAGAAGTTTCTCTCCCGCTCTGGTCCCAAGAAGAGGGGGCGTAAGAGGGGGGATACTGTAACGTCTATGGCCGCGGCCCGTCGTTCTGACTTACCCTCTGACGGCCGCGGCCATGGACGTGTGAGTTCTCGGCGGCATCTCCCTCCTGAGAGACGCCGGCACTCACTTCCTGGTTCAGTTACAAGGTTCGGATAGCACTAGGTAATGGTGTGGGTGCATGAGTAGGGGCCCAACCCGATCCAGTTGAGAAACGAAGTACTATGCACACCAATATGGAATTATTTATCCAAGTAAATAATTTATTTATTCGTAGCCAGTGACAGTGCGTGCAACGTTTTGGTCAAAACCTTGACCTTCCTCAGGCACTTTAGTCAATGCTGGTCCTGCGTGGCTGGTGCTGTAAGATTGGTGGGTAACCGCTGTGTCTAAACTTTTTTATAAATTTAAAAAAGTGCCTTTTTTTTTCTTTCTCATTTGTGATTTTTGCGGCAGAACCGCAGCATTTCTGCAACAGAGGAGCGGCAATTCCACAGAATACATTGACATTCTGCGGCTTAAAAAGCCACACTGCAGGTCAATTTTTTTTGCAGCGTGTGGATGAGATTTGTTCAAATCTCATCCACTCTGCTGCGACTGTAATACGCTGCGGATTTTCCACAATAAAATGTGTTCCATAAAATCCGCAGTGTTCATGCCTAGTGTGTTCCTACCCTAAGGCCGGATTTACACCAGCGTGTGCTTTTTGCGCGCACAAAAAACATGGCATTTTGCGCATGCAAAAGGTCCATAACAGCTCCGTGTGGCAGCAGCGTATGATGCGTGGCTGCGTGATTTTCGCGCAGCCGCCATCATTATGACACTCTGTTTGTAGCACGTGGTGCTTTTCTGTTTTCATTCATAGTATATACTGCTGCGGAAGTGCTGGGCGTGATTTTCACGCACCCATTGACTTGAATGGGTGCGTGATGCGCGAACAATGCACAAATATCGGACATGTTGTGAGTTTTACGCAGCGGACACACGCTGCGTGAAAATCACTGACAGTGTGCACGGCCCCATAGAGTAACATAGGTCCGTGCGAGGTGCGTGAAAATCACGCACGTTGCACGGATGCATTACACGTTCGTCTGAATAAGCCCTAACAATAAGGCCCAGTTCACAGAGTTTTTGGACCTTGATATTGACACGGACACTGCGTCAGAATCAGCACCAAACAACTTCCAAAACCGCCTCCCATTTTTAATTATTCTGAAATCAATGGGAGCCAGTCGCGGAAAAAAGAAAAAGCAGCACGTCCTTTCTTGTCGCTGTTCCGCCTCTGACCTCCCATCGAAATCAATGGGAGGCAGAAAATGCATTTTTCGGTGCGTTTTTTGTCTGCTCTCCTCAATCGCCGCAGGCAAAAAACGCGGCAAGATAGTGTGGGCAGGTCAAAATCTGCCTCAAAATTCGGTGCGCGGTTCCAGGCGGTCGCGGGTGGTGTGTGACGGCCCCCATGACGACCCCCATGCTACCCAGGACCGCCATCAGGGGGGGTATTAGGGGTACTGATGTGAGAGGCCCGGCCAAACCTAATTGAAAGGGGGGCCCGCAGCTCACGACATTCTTTTGGTGAAAAAAACGGGCCCCATTGCAGGGGCCTGTTTTTTTTTTCTACCAAAGGCAAGTCGCGGCAGTTGCCGGGCCCCCCTTTCAATTAGGTTTTGCCGGGCCTCTCACATCAGTACCGCTAATACCCCCCTGATGGCGGCCCTGGGTACCATGATATAGTGATCCAGAAATATAACTAGGCACTCTTGGGTTAAATAAAATTTAACATAGTATTTTATTTTTGAATCCAGATAATACCGGCAACATTTAATTTATACATGAATACAAAATTTACAATTTAAAAAGAGAAATCTCCTGGCCAGGAAAGAAAACATACAATAGAACCTTCAAAACATAGGTGATATTGCCTGATGGATATATATCAAACTATATATGTATAAACAATTTTGAAAGATTTCAAAAAATGAAAAACCGCTGGGTTGTGTTCACACTTGCGGTTTTCAAACATATATATTATTTTTATCACAAAATGGCCAGAGTTCCTATTTGGAGTAGCTGGTAATGAAATTTTTAAAGAAATTCACTTTATGTGTAAGTAACATGACTTTACTCTCAAGATAGGAAAATAGCCTCATGAATTAAAGGAATGTGGTTAACAGCGTGCTTTTTTTCCTTCTCATTAATGAATCCTCAGATCCAAATCAGATTTTATGGTGATAGGAAGTCTTTTCACAGACCTTTGGGTCAATGTGTAGCTCTCATGATATTAGGCTTTGAGGCAAGACATCAACATTTATAGGTTTTTTACCTTTACCTTCGACATCCAGCAAGTGCCGGGAAACCATGCAGGGAAGCGGTCAGCTCTGAGGTGGAAAATAGCAAATCTCCACAGAAGGAAAGTTCACTTTGTGTGGCCACACATAAATTTCAAAGCCTTCAAATCTCCACCCGACAATGCAGGATCGCACCCCGGTATATCAGCTGGATAAGGGCACTCCGAGAGGAACAGACCCAATGGAACAGGATCGCACACCGGCAACCAGATAAATAAAACTTCCAGAGTATGTCTCCTTCCACGTGTGATCTTCAACACTGGACAGGTATTCTCAGGGCAGGGTTTGGACGTCACTACCCGCCCCGTTAATTAGAACAGCTGACGCGTTTCATCCCTGAACGGGATTTCTTCAGAGCAGTTTGACAGGTACTGCCAAACACACCATATTTATAGTGTCCCAAATTCATTCATTGGTTCAATGATAAAAAACATAATGTTTGAAAGATATTATAGAATAATATATCTAGATCTTTCATGAGATGCCATAATGCTATCCATCTCTCAATTTTGATAACCGACATAGACATTTTTATATTCAAACATGCAATTCCTATATCCATTAAATCACATCCATAAGTATATTCGGTATTTTCAAAGAAAGGGCAATCAGTGGTGTGTCTATACTTTATCAAGATAAGACCAATAACTGAATTTTACATAGGAGTACAATTGCTACCTGAACTCAATTATTAATATAAATTCTTCCGTAAATACGGTTGACTACTAATATCCAGACCCTGATAAAAATAATATATATGTTTGAAAACCGCAAGTGTGAACACAACCCAGCGGTTTTTCATTTTTTGAAATCTTTCAAAATTGTTTATACATATATAGTTTGATATATATCCATCAGGCAATATCACCTATGTTTTGAAGGTTCTATTGTATGTTTTCTTTCCTGGCCAGGAGATTTCTCTTTTTAAATTGTAAATTTTGTATTCATGTATAAATTAAATGTTGCCGGTATTATCTGGATTCAAAAATAAAATACTATGTTAAATTTTATTTAACCCAAGAGTGCCTAGTTATATTTCTGGATCATTTTTCTTTTTTCTTTTTTTCTATTATCTTTATCAGGAATGGCACCGTGCTATATTATATTGCAATTTTGGGTTTGTTAGGTATGGTTTGGTTATAACCACATATTTTTTCTATATACAATATTTTTTGGAGGGTGTTTTCCCTTCCTGTTTTGTTTGTATACCTTTAGAAGGAAAAATATTTTCTTTTTGAACTTGAGAGGTAATCAGTGGTGTGTCATTAGTATGGCCTATTGCTTGGACTTAGAGGTGGATGCACGGATTGCTGCACTTTTGAATTGTGAAATGAATAAAAGTGCAGAGGACATCAGAGGAGACATATATGGTTTATTTAAAAATCATCGGAGACTAATTTTGAGTCATTTAAGACGCAAGTGGGATATCCAGAGCTTAGAGGCATATAGGCTGTCCAAAATTATCCCAAGAGGTTTACGTAGACGTACAACACCAGCATCACATTTCAAAAGTGAAGTATTTTTGGAAAAATGGGATGAGGAGTGCTTGAGACACTCAAGGAATTTGATGGATTTATTGATAGAAGAGGAGAAAAATATGCTTAGTCTGCTTAATGTGGAAATTGAGGAGAGTGTTAAAAAATTAGATATATTTTGCAAGGATCCGGAATTTGAAAAACTAAATGTTAGTCTCAAAAAAGAGGTAGAAATGGAACTTCGTGAAATATCAATACGGAAAAGGAGAAAATTCCAAAGGGATACTTTTGATTTTGAGCAGAAACAAATTTTCTCCTTTACAAAAAATAGAGAAAAACAAAACAAAAGTAGATTACGGGTGAGAAGGAATACTTTTATGTCAACAGATGGGGAAACTACAAGTGACCCATCTAGTGACAATGAGATGGGGAAACACATCAGAGTTGAGGAATCACAATCTAAGGTCTCTTTTTTAGGGGACCGAAACAGAGGGAAATTCGGAGAGGAAAGAATAGTAGAGAAAAAAGGAGGACCCAATACAAGACAACGCAGGGGAAGATAGAAAATAATATGAATAATATAATTAATTTAACCGATTTCCCCTTATCAACACACCATATATCCTTATTGAATCGTGGATTGGGTTTTTCACCAGTTATCCCTGGAAAGGAATTTGAGATATGTAAAGACCTTCACCTCTTTCTCAGAAAGATTCTTTTAAGACTCTGGCATGGGGAAAAAAATGAGAGGAATAGTCAAAACGAGAATGTGTCATCACAGTCACAGAGAGAAACAATGGAATTTGGAATGATCCCGAATTTGGAAATGTCGGATCTGAATACTTTAGTGGATTTAAATGAGTTATGGAGGGAAGGTAACACATTGGAGAATACAGATAATTTTGAAGAGTATCTTACTGATATTATCCCAGAGTATACGGGCTTGCGGAAAAAAAGCAGTACCATGCCAAGTATACACTCTAACAGGTACACACATGCATTTTTGGAGGCCATGCTAAGGGATATTAGTGTCATCGACTGGTCCTCATTTCTGTGTGAGGACAACCTAACTGAAAGGGAACGAAAAGCCCTAAAGGAATTGCAAAATATTGAAAATATTGTAATCAAGCCCAGTGACAAGGGTGGAAATGTTGTCCTCCTCAGAGAGGAGGACTATGTCGGTGAGATTAGAAGACAATTGGAGACGGATACATATTCTCTTTTGAAGGATAACCCACTGGACAATATAGTGGGAACTCTAAATAGAAAATTGACTTTTGCATTGGATGAGGGCCTAATCAATAAAAATGAGTTCCAATATTTGGAGGTAAAAGAACCCCGTATGCCCACTATATATGTGCTTCCCAAGGTGCATAAAAATAGGAATACACCTCCGGGTAGACCTATTATTTCGGGGTGTGATGGTCCAACAGATCACCTTGGGAAATACATAGATGAAAAATTGAAACCCTTTGTCCGTACACTTCCATCCTTTGTATTGGATACAGGGGATCTTCTAAACAAAATTGACAATTTGACTCTTGAGGAAGATTTCATCCTGGTAGGATTGGATGTGGAGTCATTGTATACTTCCATCCCACATGATGTTGGTCTTAAAGCGGCCGCGCATTTTCTGGAGAGGAGAGGAGGAGACTGGGCTCACCAAAATGAATTTATTATTGAAATGTTGGAATTCGTTTTGAATTATAACTGCTTTTCTTTTGATGGCAAATTTTATCGTCAGATTCGTGGAACTGCCATGGGATCCTCTTGTGCACCATCATATGCCTGCTTACATTTGGGCTGGTGGGAAGAATTTATAGTATACCCACATCCCCTCTTCAGAAAATGCGCCTCTGTTTGGCTTAGATATATGGATGATGTTCTCTTATGTTGGAAGGGACCATTGGATTTGCTAGAACGCTTCATCGGAGATTTAAATTCCAATAAATTGAATATTCTTCTGACCTTCACTTATAGTGAAGATCACATTAGCTTTTTAGATCTTAATATTCATAGGGAGGGAAATAGATTAAAAACGACCACATATCGGAAACCAACATCAGGTAATACCCTTTTGGCAGCAAGTAGCCATCACTTTCCCTCTCAAATTAAGGGGATCCCGATAAGCGAATTTCTTCGAATTCGCCGTAACTGTACTGATTTCAGGGACTTCAAAAGCGAAGCACACGATCTATCCTCTCGCTTTGAAGATAGGGGATACTCCAAAAAAATGATCAAGAAAGGATACAATAGGGCATCTAGGCAGAATAGAGAGGAAATTCTCAAAAGAGGTAAAAAAGATAACAGTGATAATAGAGTCAGATTCATTTCGAGGTATGGTTCCCATTGGAACATACTTCGGAATTTGATGATTAAAAACTGGCCACATTTAACTTTGGACAAAAGAATCAACTCAATAGTGGGGAATGTACCGAGTATGGTTCCCAGAAAGGCCCCCACGCTGAGGAATATGTTGGTGAGTTCTGAGTTCAAGAGAAGGACCCCAGACAATGAGAAATGGCTACAGAAACGTCCAAAAGGAATGTTCATGTGTGGCTCTTGTAGATGTTGCAAGTATGTGTTAAAATCAGATACCTTTCTTGACAGTGAACATAAAAGGGAATTCAAAGTCTATAATTTTATTAATTGCCGCTCAACCATGGTCGTTTACTCTATTATCTGCCCATGTGGGAAACAATACATTGGGAAAACGAAACGAGAATTACATATTCGTATTAGCGAACACATTCGGGACATTACCAAGGGTGAAATGACAAATCCTTTAGCTGCACACTTCAAAACGTATCATGCCCAATCACCAACTGGCTTAAAATTCATGGGGATTTATCAATTATTTCAAGACAGAAGGGGAGGTGATCTCAACCGAACACTCCTCCAGAAAGAAACTATGTGGATTTACACACTGGGAACCTTGAATCCTAGGGGACTAAATAATGAAATAAAATTTAATATGTTCCTTTGAATAGATGGGAGCCAAGAGGCTGTTTTGTCTCCTAGCATTGTATTCCCTTCTCATCTCTCGGTATTTTGGAGTTACCTAGTATTAGATAAAAACAATACTTTATGGATGAGTGTTGGATCAAAAAATGGGACCCTAATTATTTCATCCTTGGAGAAAGACTTAGTAAAATTGAGTGTGAAATTTTTGGATCAGATAATTCTTTTTCCCTTGGAAGCCTAGTGTGTGTCTTTGGTCTGGATATCCCATTTCTTATACATTGGTAATCTACTTTTAGTGGAATGAGTATGAACAATTTTATTTCCAATATGAAATGATTAATTAATTGGATAAATAATATAAAATAAATGAAGATTATATCCATCTCTTGCAATCCTATGTAGTGAGGAGAGTTGCGGTTTTGGTCCCCGTGGGTGGTGGGAATTAGGGATCCATTGTTCTATGGACACTGGATCCCTCTTCCTGCCCCCTTTGGGATCCCTCGACAGCTTCTACCATGTGCCATAGTCTTATACATATATACATAATTTTATGAAATTTAGTAGTAAAATTATCAAACTAATCTTTATTGTATTAAAATCAAATTGATTCGGGGGTGGTGGGGACCCGGGTCCTAATACCTTAACAGGTGATGGTCCTCTCTCCCTGCTTCCCCTGAAGTATTATAAGAATTTCAAATCGTATATGTATAGGGAATTAAAAAATTAATAAATCGATCAGACTTCGGCGTCTTTTATTTAAAAGGTCTAATAAAGGATCCGTTATTGAAGAAAAATTTGTTCCTTCAGAAATCCAACATAGGGTCTGGATATTAGTAGTCAACCGTATTTACGGAAGAATTTATATTAATAATTGAGTTCAGGTAGCAATTGTACTCCTATGTAAAATTCAGTTATTGGTCTTATCTTGATAAAGTATAGACACACCACTGATTGCCCTTTCTTTGAAAATACCGAATATACTTATGGATGTGATTTAATGGATATAGGAATTGCATGTTTGAATATAAAAATGTCTATGTCGGTTATCAAAATTGAGAGATGGATAGCATTATGGCATCTCATGAAAGATCTAGATATATTATTCTATAATATCTTTCAAACATTATGTTTTTTATCATTGAACCAATGAATGAATTTGGGACACTATAAATATGGTGTGTTTGGCAGTACCTGTCAAACTGCTCTGAAGAAATCCCGTTCAGGGATGAAACGCGTCAGCTGTTCTAATTAACGGGGCGGGTAGTGACGTCCAAACCCTGCCCTGAGAATACCTGTCCAGTGTTGAAGATCACACGTGGAAGGAGACATACTCTGGAAGTTTTATTTATCTGGTTGCCGGTGTGCGATCCTGTTCCATTGGGTCTGTTCCTCTCGGAGTGCCCTTATCCAGCTGATATACCGGGGTGCGATCCTGCATTGTCGGGTGGAGATTTGAAGGCTTTGAAATTTATGTGTGGCCACACAAAGTGAACTTTCCTTCTGTGGAGATTTGCTATTTTCCACCTCAGAGCTGACCGCTTCCCTGCATGGTTTCCCGGCACTTGCTGGATGTCGAAGGTAAAGGTAAAAAACCTATAAAAGTTGATGTCTTGCCTCAAAGCCTAATATCATGAGAGCTACACATTGACCCAAAGGTCTGTGAAAAGACTTCCTATCACCATAAAATCTGATTTGGATCTGAGGATTCATTAATGAGAAGGAAAAAAAGCACGCTGTTAACCACATTCCTTTAATTCATGAGGCTATTTTCCTATCTTGAGAGTAAAGTCATGTTACTTACACATAAAGTGAATTTCTTTAAAAATTTCATTACCAGCTACTCCAAATAGGAACTCTGGCCATTTTGTGATAAAAATAATATATATGTTTGAAAACCGCAAGTGTGAACACAACCCAGCGGTTTTTCATTTTTTGAAATCTTTCAAAATTGTTTATACATATATAGTTTGATATATATCCATCAGGCAATATCACCTATGTTTTGAAGGTTCTATTGTATGTTTTCTTTCCTGGCCAGGAGATTTCTCTTTTTAAATTGTAAATTTTGTATTCATGTATAAATTAAATGTTGCCGGTATTATCTGGATTCAAAAATAAAATACTATGTTAAATTTTATTTAACCCAAGAGTGCCTAGTTATATTTCTGGATCATTTTTCTTTTTTTCTATTATCTTTATCAGGAATGGCACCGTGCTATATTATATTGCAATTTTGGGTTTGTTAGGTATGGTTTGGTTATAACCACATATTTTTTCTATATACAATACCATGATATAGTGCTGGACGGAGTACCGTTAACAGGCGGTGCCACAGTAGGGGGGCCCAGAAAATTTAGCTGTATGGGGCCCTGAAATTCCTGCCCATCCGAGCCTATCTTGCTACTGTCTGAAGCTACCATAGGTACACCTATACGAACTATAGACTTTGACCTGTGTCCTGTTGGCCAGCTGCCATACCGTTAAGGCGGTACGGCCTAGTGGGTCCACGCACCCAACGTGACAATTCAGACAAGTGAACCGATACTTAGGAAAGGGGAATATATTAAAAAAGATATTTGCATTGATGGGAATTAATTTCCTCCGTAGAGAATGGTTATAAAGCCGAGTGACAACCATTATGGTCATCATCAGAACTCCTCCATGACTTTCCCGGACTCTCCCCTCTCCCCAGCCTCAAACTCTGTATATCTACCCATCAAGCAGAAAACACATGAAGTGAAAGGTGAAAGAGAAAACAGAAGAACAGAGTTTTTAAAATATTTTTTTTTAATTTCCGCAATGATAATAATGAATTAATTAAATCCAGGTGCCAAATTTAGGAAAGGTATTGCCGCTGATGATGATTGATGTTCGGGCTCTACATGTTGTCTCGTAGCTTTGTGTTTGATGTCCTATATGCCGCCTCAAATAAAATCCTTTCTTTCCCTTTCGAGGATCCAGTAAGTCTTCGTCGACTTTTGAATGTTTGTTGATAAAAAAGTTATATTCTGCGTTTTTCCTTTTTATAAGATGTCAAATTGCGCGTATTAAAATGTGATGATGGTTCTTCATGGTGACCTGTAGAAGAACACATACGTTATAACCAGAAGAATATCCACACACACACCTACTATTTACGAGGGGGTGGCTGCTTAGTATTAATATTGCACACAGATACTTCTGAAAGGATGCCAGTCACACGGTTGACACATACTCACTGATGTATTGATGTTCTGGTGTCCATATCTGATGAAAATTATCGATGGTAATGTCTAGAAAAAAAGAGGAAGGAATGACTTAAACACATTGATTGTAGTTATATACATAATACACATCCAGAATAACTGTCCCGGACTGGGGAGGGTCTCAGATACTTACTGTTCATTCTGATTCTTTGCTGCCCATATCTGAAACTGTAGATGTTATTATCTAGAAAAAGGGCAATAAATTAAGCAGATTGATTGACAGGTCACTTTCACGTGGCAGTATTTTGGTCATTATTTTCCACCAGTATTTATCAGCCAATACCAGAAGCAAAATAGAAATATAAAAAGTATAATGGAAAGATTTGTAACTTCATGTTTTGGACCAACTCCTGGTTTTTGCTTATAAATACTGATACAAAATAATATATAAAAACTGCTGTGTGAATGTGGCCTTATATCCTTATAGGACATAATATACAAACAGAATACATGTCCTGGACTGGGAAATGTCCCTGACTGGGGAGAGTCTCGTATACTGACTACTGATGTTCTGATGTTTTTCTAATATTTTGCTGCACATAGCTGATAGAAATTGTTGATGTTATTGTCTAGAAAAAAAGGAAAGGAATGGGTTAAGGAAATTGTTTGACTGTAGCTATGGTATATAAACATGTGGTATATGCACAATATACACATAATACACATACAGAATATAAGTCCTGGACAAGAATGGCCTGGTCTGGTGGGGGTCTCCTATACTCACCATTTATTCCGATGTTTTTCTTCCCCTGACACTTGATGTTATTGTCTAGAAAGAAGGGACAGAGTTAAGCAGATTAATTGACAGGTCATTTGTCAGTTCACACAGCAGTATTTCGGTCAGTATTTTGCTTCAGTTTTTTTTTTAAAGCTAAAACTAGAAACAGAATAAATAGAAAAAGTAAAATGGAAAGATTTGCACCTCTTCCAAGTTTTGAACCTACTCCTGGTTTAGGATTATAAATACTAATACAAAATAATAAGAAAGATACTGTGTAAAAGTGGCCTTATAGCTATAGACTATATCAGGATTCAAACCCAAAAACTCCTGTGTCCGAGGCAGTAGCTCTTCTCATTGAGCTATAGAGGATGTTGGACAGCTCCACTGCTGAATCTGTTGTGTCGGTTTTATTGACTTTTGCCTCTGGATTCCTTTCCTTTAATGCCTTTTAGGTCTCACTCTTTTGGCTTACTATATAAACCTGTCCCTTGCCCTTCCTGAGTGTCAGACCATTGATGTTCCTGCCTGTAGTCTAGTTCCTTTCTCTACAAACTGTAGCAGCTTATTTGTGTACCGAAATGTAATTCATCCCTGACCACGTCTCTGCTTTATGCTACAACTTGTTGCTGCTTATCTGTGTACTGATGGCTCCAGTCAACAATAGCAGCCATGCTGCAGTACTGCAGATCTTCTCCTATTCAAATGAATAGGAGCAGTACTGCAGCATGGCCGCTATACAATTTACGGAGCCATCTGCTTCCGACACCTGCCACTGCATAACATCTAGAGCCCAGAGGAATCTGGAATAGTTGATCGGTGCAGGGTCTTGGTTTTGCACCCCCACCAATCATATACTGATGATCTATCCTGTGGATATGTTATCAGTATTAAAAAAAAAACACCCTGTGCCTGTACAACCCCTTTAAACAGATTAATTTCGTTATAGCTATATACATAATACAAAGACGGAATACATGTCCTGGACTGGAGAATTCCCCTGTCTGGGGTGGGGGGTCTCGTATACTCACTTCTGATGTTCTGATGTTATGCTGCCCAAGTCTAATGAAAATTATAGATGTTAATGTCTAGTAAAAAATGTTAGAAATTAGTTATACAGATTGGTTGACTTATAGATATACAGTATATGCAAAGACAGAATACATGTCCTGGACTGGAGAATTCCCCTGTCTGGGGTGGGTCTTTTATACTCACTAATGATGTTAAGATGTTATGCTGCCAATGTCTCATGAAAATTATTGATGTTAGTGTCTATAAAAAAAAAAGGGAAGAGATAAGTTAAAGCGGTTGTCCGGGCACAGGGCGGTTTTTCATACTGATTATGTATGCAGGATAGGTCATCTGTATATAATTGGTTGAGGTTCGACACCCGGACCCCCGCACCAATTAGCTGCTCCGGCTGACTCTGGGCACCGGATGTCCGTGCCGGAAGCAGATGGCTCCGGTCACAGTATAGCGGCCATTCTTCAAGACAGCAGCTCTGCTCCTATTCAAATGAATAGGAACAGGGTTGCAGTACTGCAGCACGGCCGCTATACTGTGATCGGAGCCATCTGCTTCCGACACCATTTACTGCATAAAATCTGGTGCCCGGAGGCAGACGGAACAGCTGATCGGTGCGGGGTCCGGGTGTCGGGCCTCCACCGATCATATACTGATGATCTATCCTGTGGATGGGTCATCAGTATGGAAAACCGCCCCATGCCCAGACAACCGCTTTAAACAGATTGATTTACGGTACTTATAGATAAATATATATGCAAAGACATGTAAAATACATACAAATACATGTCCTGGACCTGAGGATGCCCCTGTCTGGGGTGGGTCTCGTATACTCACTAATGATGTTATGATGTCCTGATGTTATGCTGCCAATGCCTGATGAAAATTGTTGATTATAATGTCTAGAAAAAAAGGGAAGGAATGAGTTAAACAGATTCATTGACATAGCTATATACATAATACAAGACAGAATACATGTCCTGGACTAGAGAATATCCCTGTCTGGGGAGGGTCTCGTATACTCACTAATGATGTTATGATGTCCTGATGTTATGCTGCGAATGTCTGATGAAAATGTTTGATGTTAATGTCTTGGAAAAAGGGAAGGAATGAGTTAAACAGATTGATAGCACATACAGAATACATGTCCTGGACTAGAGAATATCCCTGTCCGTGGAGGGTCTTATATACTCACTGTTTAACCCCTTAACGACCAAGGACGAAAATGCACGTCCTGGTCGGCTGCTAGTTCCCGCACCATGACGTTCATTTTCGTCCGCATTTCAAACTGTCACTCTGTGTAAACACAGAGTGACAGACCCGCGCTGACAGCTGTCCTAGACAGCTGAGACATCAGTCTCGCCGGACAGCGGACCATCGCCGCTGATTTCGGCAGTTAACCCCTTAAGTGCGGCGACGGATTGCCGTTGCCGCATTTAAGTGGTTTGAAGCACATCAGCAGCCCCCACGAAGTGATCGTGGGGGCTACCGATGCTTGTCACGGCAATCGGAGGTCAGATAATGACCTCCGGGTTGCCATGCACGGAAGCCTCGGAGGAACAGCCTCCGGCCGTTCCTCCTCTGCTTCCTGTCAGTGTGACAGTCACGTCACAATGACAGTTAGAGTACATTTCACTACGTGTGTAGTGTAATGTACTCTAGCAGCGATCAAAGCTGCAAGACTAAGTGTCCCCTAGTGGGACAAGTTAAAAAAGTAAAAAAAAAGTAATAAAAATGTTTTTAAAAAAGTGTAAAAATAAAAGTTATAAGTTCTATAAACACTAAATGCTTTTTTTCCTATAATAAGACTTTTATTATAGAAAAAAAATGAACACGTTAAAAAAGTACACATATCTGGTATCACCGCGTTCGTAACGAACCCAACTATAAAACTATAATGTTATTTTTCCCGCACGATGAACACCCCAAAAAAAATCAATAAAAAACTACGACAGAATCGCAATTTTTTGGGTCACCACCGCTCCCTAAATAAAGAATAAAAAGTGATCAAAAAGTCGCATGTACCCGAAAATAGTACCAATAAAAACTTCTATCCGTCCCGCAAAAAACAAGCCCTTACACAGCTTTTTTGACTAAAAAATTAAAAAATTACGGCTCTCAGAATATGGTGACACAGAATTTTTTTTTTTTATAAATAAGTCATTTTATTGCGCAAACACTAAAAAAAAGGACCAAACCTATATACAAATGGTATCGCCGTAATCGTACCAACCCGCAGAATAAAGTAAAAATGTCATTTATAGCGTACGGTGAGCGCCGCAAAAAGAAAACCTAAAAAACGGTGTCAGAATTCCTGTTTTTTGCTCAGGATTGCAAAAAAATTGAATAAAAAGTGATCAAAAAAAATCGCATGTACCCCAAAATGGTACCAATGAAAACTACAGATTGTCCCGCAACAAATAAGCCTTCACACCACTCTATTGATGGAAAAATAAAAAAGTTATGGCTCTTGGAAAGCGGGGAGTGAAAATCTAAAATATGAAAGCAAAAAATGGATCAGTCCTGAAAGGGTTAATTCATTTCTAATGAAAAACCGTATGACAACATGTTGGGTATTTCCGTACTCGGGAGAAATTGCTTTATAAAAAAATGGTTGTTTTTTTCCTCCTTTATCCCTTGTGAAAATGAGAAAATGCAACATTTTAGTGGAAAAAATGTTGATATTAATTTTCGCGCCCTAATTCTAATAAACTCTGCAAAAGACCCGTGGGGTCTAAATGCTCACTATACCCCTAGAAAAATTCCTTGAAGGTTTTTCCAAAATGGGGTCACTTTTGGGGGGTTTCCACTGTTTTAGTCCCTCCAGTGCATTGCAAATGCGACATGGCACCGAAAACCATTCCAGCAAAATCATAAATCCAAATGGCGCTCCTTCCCTTCTGAGCCCTGCTGTGGGTCCAAACAGCAGTTTATTACCACATATGGAGTATTGTCGTAATCGGGAGACATTGCTTTACAAATGTTGGGGTGCATTTTCTTCGTTATTCCTTGTAAATAATAAAAATTTCTATGTTGTTTCAGAAAAAAAGTACATTTTAATTCTTACAGACTAATTTCAATATATTTAGCGAAAAACCTGTGTGGTCAAAATGCTAACTATACCCCTAGATAAATACCTTAAGGGGTCTAGTTTTCGAAATGGGGTCGTTAATGGGGAGTTTCTATCGTTCTGGCAGCTCAAAGCTTCTCCAAATGTACATTGGGGCCTAAAACATTTTCAAGCAAAATATGAGTCCTGAAAGCCTCCGGGTGTTCCCTTCCTTTGGGGCCCTGCCGTGTGTCCAAACAACGCATTAGGGCCACAATGTGGGTATTTTTGAAAACAGGAGAAACAGGGTGATAGATTTTGTGGTGTGTTTCTTCATTCTCATGGTCGCTTTAGGGTATGTTCACACGCTGAGAGGCAGTTACGTGTGAAAAGACAGACTGTTAACAGCTGCCTCGTTTCACACGTAAAAGCTCCTCCTCGTAATTTACGAGGCGTCTGAGACGCTCGTAAACCTTGAGCCGTGCTTCATTGATTTCAATGAAGAACGGCTCAAATTACGTGGCAAAGAAGTGCCCTGCACTTCTTTGCCGAGGCAGTAAATTTACGCGTCGTCGTTTGACAGCTATCAAACGACGACGCGTAAATGACAGGTCGTCTGCACAGTAAGTCGGCAAACCCATTCAAATGAATGGGCAGATGTTTCGCCTCGTATACGTCTGAAATTTGGCCGTGTGAACATACCCTTACAAAGAAATTGGTCTTCAAACTGATACTTTTATGAAAAAAAGTGAAATTATTTTTTTTTTCACCTGCTATGTATTCAATTTAGCAAAAAACTGTGGGGTCAAAATACTTACTATACCCTTAGGTAAATACCTTAAGGGGTCTAGTTTTCTAAATGGGGTCATTTGTGGGGGTTTCCATCACTCTGAGACCTATGAGCCTCTGAAAACCTGGCTTGGTGCAGGAAAACAAAATGTACTTCAAAATTTATAAAATTATTATTCAATTTGTAAGTCCTCTAAATTGCTGAAAATTTATTTTATTTTTTCAAAAGTGCTGCCAAAATGGAGTAAAGAGATAGAAATATATATTTAATTAAAAAAATTGTACAGTATGTGTGTAAATATGTGACATATTGCAGTTAAAAATAGGGGAAAATGGTAATTTTTACAAAATTTCTTCCATTTTTCTATTTTTTAATTAATTTCCGCAAATCGTATCCGTCTACTTTTACCACTAAAATAAAGTACAACATGTGACGAAAAAACAATGTCAGAATTACTTGGATATTCAAAACTTTCACAGAGTTATTCTCTGATAAAGTCAGACATACCAGATTTGACAAATCTGGCTTGGTCATTAAGGTACAAACATGCCCGGTCATTAAGGGGTTAATCTGATGTTTCTGAAACTGTTGATATTATTTTCTAGAAATAAAGGGAATGAGTTCAGCAGATTGATTGACAGGTCTCTTTCACACTGCATGATTTTGGTCAGTATTTTGCATTACTATTTATAAGCCAAACCCAGAAGCGGAACATGAATAGAAAAAGTATAATGGAAATATTTGCACGTCTTCTGTGTTTTGGACCAACTCCTGATTTTGGCTTATAATGCAAAATACTGGGTGTGAAAGTGGCCTTAGAGCTATATACACAAAGAGTATACATGTCCTGGATAGGGATGCATGATGCATCGAAACTTCGATACTGTTTCGATACCGTGGACCCCCAAACGGTTCGATACCGTTATTTCATGTATTTCGATACTAAGCTGTGCGGCCGCGCAGCTCAGTATTGTAACACATGAATGTATGAGAGCGGGGCTGCAGCTGTCTGATACAGCCACTGCCCCGCTCCTGAGTTCTGACAAGTGCATCGGGAACTGGGAGGCCAATTGTCCCCGACAGCTGACACTCCACTGTTGCCGATCAGCGGCTCATTTCCGCTGATTTCGGCAATTAACCCCTTAAATCCTGCGCTTGTGCATTGATGTCCTCATCTGGGGTGTGCACACAAAGGGACACCGGATTATTACGATAAAAGGTGCAAAATGTTTGCAGACCGTTATTTACAGTCGGAGGAGGAGTTTAGGAGAGGGGATAACGGCAATGAATTTTTGATAGGAGCGGCCAGAGAGGGGTGAGGAGAGTTCAATAGGTGAAATGCTGGTGACAGGTTCAGTATGTACATGATGATGTGCTCAAGCCATCTACAGGTGACCCGTTGAGGGTGTCCTTACCAACTACAGCACAATCTGGAACTGCAGTGTTATCAAAAAAAGCACGTTTTATAAACTTTTTGACCCCCTTTATTCATGTAAACACCACATACAATATGAATGTTACATACATTGTAAACTAAGATCATTACATTATTATATTAAGAATTTATTACCACTGTCTATAAAGAAAAAACAAAAGGTTAAACATGAACATTCCTTTTCGTATATCCTAATCTTGGTTTTCTTCTAAGGATCGTACAGTCCTGATGCCATCCTGCATATTAGCTGATTGGCACTGCAAGAGAGGAAAGAAATGCTCAGCTTTATCGTAGCCCAAAAAATACAGAAACCTCTGGTGGGTGAGATGTAACACAATCAGACAGCATTCTCCAAATATTTGTCATGTAGAATGACACTTTCTCTACAAGGTTCTTAATATGTGTGTATCACTATATCACTATAAAATATACATATAAGTGTGTTGCATGCGTTTGCCAATGGAATGTATTCAGAGTTCAGGTCCCCTGTGAAATACAGTTGAAGTAATTCTTTAGCATGAATTGTTTTAGAATAATTAGGAACCATGCAGGCAGGTCGGCGACTTTGGTAGTGAACAACCAATATTGTCACAGAATGGATTTTTAAAGGCGTTGTCCACGTTGGACAATCTCTTTTTGCTAGAAGGGTCCACAATTAATGAGCTGATCATAGGATGTCCTGCTGTTTGGACCCCCCAGGAATCAGCTGGGATCTGCGGGGGAACCAGGCATCCCCTTTAATAAAACTATACAGTCAGTAACCAAAATGACAAAATTAGTTGTAGTGTAGAGCTATGGCGTCCGTTCAAAAGAGTAGACACCCTAACACAATTCATTGGTATTTTTGGTTCCCAGGGTGGGTATGGACTGTTGTTCCCAGGTATTTCTACCTGGGAATAGGTGTACCCTATCTTTGTATACTAATATACACACGATTTACAAACATGGGGGGAGCAGTGAAGGTTTTTAGACTTGTAAATAGTTCAATAACCTAAAACGGTGGTCCATAGCCTCAAAAATGTCTGACTATTTCACTTTTTGTACTATTTGTAATTACAGGTTACTTTTATCACTTAGGGAGATATGCACGTCAAAGATTAATTTATCTAGGTTTTCCACAAATGACTATCACTGTGGGATAAAGCATGATCTATTTGTATCTGACCAGGTAAAGTGTGTTCCCCTTTTCTATTTTGTATCTGTGTTCTGTTCTGGCTCATAAAGAGTCCCAAGTGAGGAACCCCACTCCATGAGGTCCTCATAGGGTATATGACCAGGACTTGTCTTTATTAGGAGACCAATTTACGTCATTGACATTTTATGGCCTCAACCTTGGTGTACAAGGATAGGACAATATCCATGTAGCTATACTTGTGTGGTCAGTAAGGTCTGAAATATGACAGTGGCTGGTAAAATAATTTGAAAACTGCTCAACGTGGTTCAACAAATATCTGATCTCACTTACCAAACTTATACTTTGCATAATACCCATTATATTCAATACGATTCCCACTGTGGAACTGTAGAAGTACTATATTGCCAGTAGACGCCACCTGTATGTTGTCAAGACGTCCACAATACGTGCCCAGGATTGGGGATGTGGTTAACGGACCATCTCTAATTATCAAATACTCTGGGATGCAGAAAGTTTAGAACCACCTGTAAAAAAAAAAAACATGTAAAGGATGTATGCGTGAGTCTGGGATTGGTGGAATTACAATACAGTACAGATTGTCAATTTAATATTTTGACTAAGCCACCACTGCTTCTCAAAAAGTGGGCGTCACTAGTGGTCGACATCCTTACCAAAATATGGGCATATGGATGTCGTGTGGAAAGTGTGCTGGATAAAAGGCCACACAGCACCCACATGTAAGCCACAGTGCCCATTATCAGTCACTCTACCCAGTCGCCCCCGACCTTTTTTGCCACAAGAAGAAATGTAGAAGTTCCCTCCTGTCCTGTGGAATCTGGGTTGTTCAGCAGGCATGCAGTGCCCTGTAAGGAACTGTATGGCACCTCACCAGTTAGGGCCCTTGCACAAGACCGTCTTGCCGCCCGAGTCCCGTCCGTGGGAAGATAGGACATGTTCTCTCTTTCCATGGATCGGAATTGAATAGGTCAGTGAAAATTATCGGGTGCCACTCGGATGCCATGAAATATGGTCCGAGTGGCACTCGGTTGTGTGCAACTGGGTATAGGCCCAACTCACAGTTTGAGAAGCAATGCTTTAAACAATGATTTTTGTTGCGTAAAATCAACATTGACATTATTTTCATATCTAATATTATGATAAACAGACTGCATCGATAACAACAAATATCTTGAGTCAATCAGAAATGTGGGATTGTACTTTTTGGAATGTGATGTAAATGTCCAGTCACACTTCAAGCCTAATGAAAATCATGAGAGATTATCAGCCTTTGAGATGTAACTTTTTACCGTATATCCTTCAGGGGCTATGATGCTGTATACAACGTCCAGATGGGTTGGATATATATTAGGAAATCCTGGAGATTTCACAATCCCGGTTTGCTCCACGAAGGTCTCTCCGTATTTCACTATGTGAAAAGAATTTGACTTAGTGTTCATTCTCGGTTTGTTTAAATCATAACTTTTTAGTGTGTAAGTTTAAAAAAAGTCATAGTTGTCACTTTTTCTTGTCTATAATAATCCAAAAGAACAAGTAGGGGTGTAAAACAGAGTTATGGGGTCTCATATCAAAACTTTAAATGGGGTCCCACTCTACCATGACTACTTTCAGCAGGAAGTGAGTTCACGACATGAAGTCCTCAGTGGTCTCCGGTGTTTCTGTGCCGTATTCCATGTCTGTATGTGTCGTTAATCGACACATACAGAAATGGAAAAAAAAAATGGCAGCCCCCATAGGGAAGAAAAAGTGAAAAAATAAAAAAAAGTAAAACACAAACACACAAATAAATATTAAAGTTTTTAATAAAACACTAAAATCAAATTGATCTAAATATTTTTTTTTTTCGTGACACTGGTCCTTTAAGGTATTTATCTAGGGGTGTAGAGATACACAACGCAAAAATGTAAAAAGGATGAATTAATGGGAATTCTCAGATAATCAGGATATATATTGTTTTATGCAAATGTTTAATACATTTTTTTAAATGAAGTGATAGAAAAATATATCTGTGTAAATCGGCTGCTGTGTTAGAAATATATTGCATTCTTATCTTGGGGGGCCGTACAGAAGAAAAGCGACGCTATTCTCTAATAAGGGAGGCATGTGCCTAGAAATGCATTTGACAGTCATATAGACAATGTCTTGCTAACAAAGCAGTTTTTAGACATTTGTATCATTCTGATGCCGTTGTGAACAGCGTTCTGGTCTGATGTGTAACAAATTATAGCGGAAAAAATAATCTGTACTGGAGTGAAGGGCAATATATACGAATGGAGGAAAATGTATCCAACTATGATGCAAACGCGAGTCTGTTCACTAGATAGAAGATCACCTGCAGGGCTGCCATGACAAGCTTTTTTCTTTTCTGTAACTGGCTGTGCAACGTCTCTTTGGCTCAATCAATCCTTATGAGGGACGAATGTGCCAAGTGACGCGGTACACCATAACAGGCCCCAGCCCGGCAAGATAGGAACCGCTATGTGCACAAAACAACCAATCACCTACAGAATATATAGAGGGGCAGTGCCCAAAACCATCTATAGGAACAGTAAAGGATCACTAAACCCCAAAATGATGTCAGTATTTCCAGAAGAACGTAACAAAGCCCATGGTGTATTGATAAGGAACAGCTCGATTATTAGAGATCCTCCAAATAAAAAAGATCATTCCCGTATCACGGTACAGAATTAGGAATGTAACAGCTGTTTGTTTCAGGACATAGTCATGAGAACAGTCAAAATAAAAAAATTGTGGATGTGGGATTTTGTACTGGAAAATTAATTCTATGACTTAATCACCCACAAATAAATAAAAAAAAATCATAAGGGGTAAAATTTGTTTCACGGGTCTGAAAAATATGTGCTCTACAACCTCTTCCACAAGAAATAATCCCGACTTGGAAAGCCCACAAACTAAAAAGAAAATATAAAGAAATTGACTCCCTAAAAATACCCCCCCCCCCCACCCATTTTTTTTTGTGTTAAATGCTAGTAATTTGAAACCGTGTGAAAGGTTTCTAAACAGGGGTAGTTACAAAGGGCTGGTTTTGATGGACACATGGGGCAATAAAAGTGGGTATCCCTCATCCTGCCATGCTTGCTACATACCCGGCACCTTGTTTTGGGGATATTTTTGGGTCTCAGTGGAAGGAACAGGGTGTAAAAAGTGGCGCTCTGAAAGCCTGCGCATATCCTTAGATTCACAGGATTGTGCAGGTATAGTGGACTCAAAAAGGAGATGCTCAATGACCTTCTCCTGAAATTGAAGAAAAGTGAGCGTTCCTTTTTGAAAATAACAAAACTGTTATAGGTAGCAACCCGGATGAGGTAGATTGCTACCTTTTTGTACCAGGCCTTATTTTTGCTCTTCACCAGGTAAGACTGAAGCACCTGGTCGGAAAGGTCTACACCCCCCATAAATTTGTTGTAGTCTGTTACACAGACAGGTTTCTGCTTGCAGTGGTAGCCCTCTCTCCCTAATTGCCACAGTGGTGTCCGTGTGTACGGTGGACAGCATGTAGACATCCTTCCTGTCGGTCCACTTCACTGCAAGTAATTCCTCACTTGCAAGGGCCATGAATATTCCTGTTTCCAAATGCCTGGACACCAACTGTTGTGGGAATCCCACTCTGTTCTTCCGTACTGTCCCACAGGCCCCTGTATTTGCAGCATGGAGGGCTTTATAAAGGGCAGCACCTGTATAAAAGTTGTCTGTATAGACGTAGTACCCCTTGTGCAGAAATGGCTCCATTAGGATCCACACTATTTTGCCAGAGATGCCAATAGTTTCTGGGAAGCCTGGGATATGAATTTGGCGGTCCCTGCCTTCATATATTTTAAAACCGCAGGTGTAACCCGTTGTGCTCTCACACACTTTGTATAATTTCACCCCATATCTGGCTCGTTTGGAAGGGATGAATTGACGAAAAGAAAGCCGGCCTTTGAAGCTCATGTGCCATTCATCTACAGACCAATTTTTGTCAGCGGTGTACAAAATTAGAAATTAATCATTTAGAAGGGTGATTAATGGCCTTAATTTATTAAGCCGATCATAGGCTGGGTCACTTCTCGGGGGGACTTGGGAATTGTCGGTAAAATGCATGAACCGCATTAGGGCCTCATAGCGGTTTCTGGACATCACTGCTGCAAATACAGGAGTAGCGTGGACAGACTAGAAGTCCAGTAGGACCGGACAGATGGTTTTTTTTAACCAAACCACATATTGAGGGTAATGCCTAAATTTTTTTTCATTTCTGGGACACTTGTGGGGTTCCACATTCTTGAGTATATAGATAAAGGCTTTTGCAGAACAAACTGCCTAGCATAAAGATTAGTCTGCTGGACTATCAAGTCTAGGACCGTATCACATACAAATAAATGAAAAAAATTATAGGGGGTAAAATTTGGGATATCGACCTTAATTCCTGGAGTCGCTTCAAATTGGGGTACTTGGGGGGAAAATGGTAGTGCGGGATCCCACATCACGGGAGGGACTGCACTTGACACCTCTATAGCGACTGCTGTATCTACCACCATAGGACTATGGGGTTCAGTGGTAGAATAGGAATCGTCACTGTCGGGAAAAAGTTCTGAAGCGGTGTCAGTTTCACTTTCAGATATGCAAAAAAATGGGACATAGAATGTAATTAAAACCACAGAAAAGGCCATACTCACAGATTAGGTGGTGGGTAAAAAAACCCGTTCCAAACAGGACGCAACCAGGTCAGAGAATGCTGTTGAAGGAAAGTGCCCAGGTGTGTTTAAATAATGATAGCCGCTCCCACTAACCTTGAGGGGAGTGGTGTGTTGGGCATGGAAGTAAATGTGTAATAATAATAAATAAATAATAAAGTACTGTGTATAGTGTACATGTGAGGTATAGGGGACATGACTAAGTGTAGTGTGTAGAAATCAGGGCTGTGAGTGAAACAAAACGTGAGTGTAGTGTGTAAAACATGGAGGCATAGTGTTTGGATAGTGAGGCACAGCATATATAGCCGAATAGCAGCCTATTTATAATGCCCATACTGTAAGAGAGCGGGCTGCCCTGCATGCAGTGCCAAACATCCGCACACCAGGCTATCCCAGCATCATAAGACCCGGGCGCGTCCTGAAAAAAAGGTATGTACAATGTAAGTAACCATGAAAAAACATGGGGTATTAGTTGTCGTTTTGGCCAAAAGAACGCAAGCTCGTTTCACTTTCAGAACTGTTGGAACATAGCAAGGCGTAGGCTTGCTTCGCGCTGTACAGTCTCTGAGACATTATATTTATAGATATGTATGTATGTATGTATGTACAGTATATATATATATGCCCTATAAGTCCTATAAGAACCCTAAGGCTGGGCTCACACACCCTATTTAAGGACGTAATTCGGGTGTTTTACACCTCGAATTACGTCCAAAAATAAGGCTCCAAAGCTCCGGCAAACATCTGCCCATTCATTTGAATGGGTTTTACGATGTTCTGTGCACACCGGCTGTTTTTTTACGCGCCGCTGTCAAAAGACGGCGAGTAAAAAGACGCCCGTGTCAAAGAGGTGCCTGTCACTCCTTGAGACGTAAATGGAGCCGTTTTTCATTGGCACCATTCAAAAACAGCTCCAATTACGAACGTAATTTCCGCCGCGAAAAACGCGAGTACAATCAATTACGTCTGAAATTCAGGAGCTGTTTTCTCCTGAAAATAGCTCCGTAATTTCAGCCCTATAGGACGCTGCCATGTGAACCCAGCCTAAAGTAAACCTAAAAACTACACTAACTATTATTTTTTTTATTTTTTATAACACTAACGCTAAACTAGCACTAACGCTAAACTAACACTTACACTAAACTAGCACTAACGCTAAACTAACACTAACGCTAAACTAGCACTAACGCTAAACTAACACTAACACTAAACCAACACTTACGCTAAACTAGCACTAACGCTAAACTAGCACTAACGCTAAACTAGCACTTACACTAAACTAGAACTAACGCTAAACTAGCACTAACGCTAAACCAACACTTACGCTAAACTAGCACTAACGCTAAACTAGCACTAACGCTAGTCTAGATTTTATATTATATATATATATATATATATATATATATATAATATAAAATCTAGACTAGCGTTAGTGCTAGTTTAGCGTTAGTGCTAGTTTAGCGTAAGTGTTGGTTTAGCGTTAGTGCTAGTTTAGCGTTAGTTCTAGTTTAGTGTAAGTGCTAGTTTAGCGTTAGTGCTAGTTTAGCGTTAGTGCTAGTTTATATATACTAGAAAGCGGTGATTTGTTTCTTCACTTTTTTTTACAGCACAGGACGCAGACTGATCTCTCTCTCTCTCCTCTCACAGAACAACTACAATGAGAGGAGAGAGAAACACAGCCCATGTCCTGGCTGTGTTATTAAAATAACTGTCTATGATCTCTGTGATAGGTTTTATCACACAGATCACCTGATCAGGGACCAGTCACAACGGTCCCTGATGGTTTCTGTGCCAGCTGCTGACACAGGCAGGTTATGCACAGTGCATGCGCGCGCCATTTTGTGTGTGAGGGGGGGAATCGGAAGGGGGGAATCAGACGTGGGAGGGGGGGTGATTCATCTGGGGTATACTGGGGAACACTTATTACCCTTTCTCTCTAAGGAGTTATTCCATGAGAGGAGAGAGAAAGGGTAACGATCTGCCGCTTTGCAGTGACCGCCGTGATTTAACGAATCTCGGCGATCACGTGACCAGAGACCACTCGTTATGGTCTCTGGTTGTTGCTCCGAACCCTCAACTACCTCCGGTAACTGAGAGAACGGAGCTTTGATCATTTATTTTGGCGCTACATTAGGCTAAAGCGCTGCCGTGTAAAGGCGGGGCCTTAGCCTAAAGCCCCTTAGTGACCACCGTGAAAAGGCGTATTGGTGGTCACTAAGGGGTTAAAAAAGATATTTCCATTGATGGGAATTAATTTCCTCCATGGAGAATGGTTACAAAGCCGAGTGACAACCATTATGGTCATCATCAGAACTCCTCCAGGACTTTCCCAGACTCTCCCCTCTCCACAGCCACATAACTCTGTTTATTTACCCATAAAGCAGGAAAGACATGAAGTGAAAGAGAAAACAGAAGAACAGAGTTTTTAAAATTTATTTTTTTAATTTCCGCAATGATAATGAATTAACTAAATCCAGGTGGCAAATTTGGGAAAGGTATTGCCGCTGATGATGATTGATGTTCGGGCTCTACATGTTGTCTCGTAGCTTTGTGTTTGATGTCCTATATGCCGCCTCAAATAAAATACTCCCTTTCCCTTTCGAGGATCAAGTAAGTCTTCGTTGACTTTTCAATGTTTGTTGATAGAAAAGTTATTTTCTGCGTTTTTTTTTTATAAGATGTCAAATTGTGCGTATTAAAAAGTGATGATGGTTCTTCATGGTGACCTGTAGAAGAACACATATTTTATAACCAGAAGAATACGACCATGACACACAGCGGAGTAACATGCAGTCACAGGGCCCCAGAGCAATATATGGCCCCACATCATCCCACCCACCAGGACTAATAGGTGTGGGAAATGGATGCGACTGAAAATTCATAGAATAGAGAGTTTACTGTAGTCTGCCCCTGTCTATGGAGGGTCATATACTCACTGGTGATGTGCTCATATTCTGATGTCATTTTCTGAAATTATAGATGTTCTTGTCTGGAAAAAAGGGAATGAGTTATACAGATTGATTGACTTATAGCTGTATACAGATCATATACAAAACACATGTCCTGGACTGGGGAATGTCCCTGTCTGGGGAGGGTCTCATATACTTACTGTTCAGTCTGATTTTTTGCTGCCCATAGCGGAAACTGTTGATGTTATTGTCTAGAAAAAAGGTAAGAAATTAAGCAGATTGATTGACAGGTCACTGTCACGTTGCAGTATATTGGTCATTATTATTCATCAGTATTTATAAGCCAAAACCAAAACATAATTAGAAAAAGAATAATATAAATATTCACAACTCTTCTGTGTTTTAGACCAGTTTCTATTTTTTGCTTACAGATACTGATGCAAAATACTGACGCGTGAAAGTTGCCTTATAGCTATATATATATATATATATATATATATATATATATATATATATATATACATTTCCGAATACATGTCCTGACTGGAGAATGTCCCTGTCTGGATTGAAACCCAGAAGCTCCTGTCCCAGGCAGCAGCTCATCTCATTGAGCTATAGGGGATGTTAGAGAGCTCCACTGCTGAATCTGCTGTCTAGGTTTTCTTGACTTTTGCGCCTCTGGATTCCTTTCCTTTATTGCCTGATTGGTCTCAGTCTTTTGGTTTACTATATAATCCTGTCCCTTGCCCTTCCTGATTGTCAGACTATTGAGATTCCTGCCTGTAGTCTAGTTCCATCTGTCTTACTCTACAAACTGTTGCTGCTCATTTGTGTACCGAAATTGAATTATTTTCTGACCACATCTCTGCCTCACCTGTTGTCACTTGTTTGAGCACAAATCTTGGATTGTTTCCGGACCACATCTCTGCTTTACGCTACAACCTGTTGCTGCCTATCTGTGTATCAAACTTAGATAATTTCCTCAACATGTCTCTATGCTACAATCTGTTGTTGCTTATCTGCGTACCGAACCTGGACTGTTACCTAATTACTTTTGCTATTATTAACCTCCTGCCTGATCGTTTCAGTCACAGGACTTCAAATCTGCCACTGACATTAACATATATACTCACTACTGATGTTCGAATGTTATGATCTTTTGCTACCCATATCTGCTGAAACTTTTTGATGTTAATGTCTAGAAAAAATGGGAGAAATTAGTTAAACAGATCGCTTAACTTATAACTATTTACACATAATATATGTCCTGGACTGGGGAAGCTCCCTGTCTGGGGAGGGTCTCATATACTCACTGTTAAGTCTGATGTTTTGCTGCCCATTGATTAAACTGTTGATGTTATTGTCTAGAAAAAATGGAATAAGTTAAGTTGATTCATAGACAGGCCACTTTCACACGCCAGTATTTTGGTCAGTATTTTGCAGCCAAAACTTGAAACAGAAAATATATAGAAAAAGTATAATGGAAAAATGTACATCTCTTCCGTGTTTTTGACCCTCTCCCGATCTTGGATATAAATACTAATACAAAATACTGATGTTTAAAAGGGGTCTTATTAGTACACACACAGAACACACAAACAGAATACATGTCCTGGACTAGAGAATGTCCCTGTCTGGAGAGGGTCTTATATTGTCGGGATTCAAACCGAGAAACTCCTGCTGCTTTTCTCATTGTACTATAAGGGATTTTGGAGAGTTCCACTGCTGAATATGTTGTCCAGATTTTCTTGACTTTTGCCTCTATGAATTCCATGCTTTATTGCCTGATTGGTCTCAATCTTTTGGTATACTATATAAACCTGTCCTTGCACTTCCTGATTGTCAGACTTTTGAGGTTCCTGTCTGTAGTCTAGTTTCTTTCTGCGTCACTTCACAAACTTGCTGCTCATTTGTGTATCGAAAGTAAATTGTTTCCTGACCACACCTTTGCCTCACTCTACAACCCGTTGTCACTTATATGTATACCAAACTTGGATTGTTCCCAGACCACTTATCTGCTTTAAGCTACAACCTGTTGCTTCTTATCTGTGTATCAAACTTAGATTATTCTCTAACCACTTCTCCGCGTCACGCTACAATCTGTTGTCGCTTATCTGTGTACCGAATCTGAACTGCTAGTTAACTACTTTTGCTATTATGAACCTCCTATCAGATTGTTCAAGCCTCGGTACTTCAAATCTGCCACCGACATTAGGGCCCCATGCAAACGACCATAGATTTCGTCCATAATTACGGACCTATTCATTATTATGTCCGACTGACACTTTCCCGTATATTTACGGGAAGGTGTCCTTACCGTAGAAACCTTCCGTAAAAAATCCTATTTTTTTATTTTATGGATCGGGCTCCCATACTATATAATGGAAACACTGTCCACATATGCGTATGACTGACCACAGCCGTCTGCGGCCGGATATGCCTGTAATCATAGACTGTGATTATGGGCACGGTCATGTGCATAGAGCCTTATATATATACCCACTACTGATGTTAGGATGCTCTGATATTTTGCTGCCCATATCTGCTGAATTTTTTTTATGTTACTGTCTATAAAAAAAAGTGCAAGAATGAGTTAAACAGACCGATTAACTTATAGCTGTATACACATAAAATACAGACAGAATACATGTCCTGGACTAGAGAATGTTCCTGTCTGAGGAGGGTCTCATATACTCACTGTTTAGTTTGATGTTTTGCTGCCAATAGATGGAACTGTTGATGTTATTGTCTAGAAAAAAGGGAATGAGTTAAGTTGATTGATAGACAGGCCACTTCACACGGCAGTATTTTGGATTAGTATTTATAATCCAAATCCAGAAACAGAACATAAATATAAAAAGTATTATTGAAAGTTTTGCACCTCTTCCGTGTTTTGGCCTATAAATACCCATACAAAATACTGACCAAATGACTGCCATGGAAAAGGGGGCTTATAACTATATACACAAACAGAATACATGTCCTGGGCTGCAGAATGTCCTTGCCTGGTGAGGGTCTCATTTTGTAAGGATTCATACCCAGAAACTCCTGTGTCCGAGGCAGCAGCTCTTCTCATTGAGCTATAGGGGATGTTGGACAGCTCCACTGCTGAATCTGTTGTCCAGGTTTTCTTGACTTTTGCCTCTCTGGATTCCTTTCCTTTAATGCCTTTTAGGTCTCGCTCTTTTGGCTTACTATATAAACCTGTCCTTGCACTTCCTGAGTGTCAGACTATTGAGGTTCCTGCCTGTAGACTAGTTCCTTTCTCTACAAACTGTAGCACCTTATTTGTGTACCGAACTTGTATTGTTTCCTCACCACGTCTCTGCTTCATTCTACAACCTGTTGCTGCTTATCTGTGTACCGAACCTGGACTGTTTCTTAATTACTTTTGCTATTATCAACCTCCTGCCTAATCATTTTAGCCACCGGTCTCCAAACCTGCCACCGACCTTGACATATATACTCACTACTTATGTTCGGATGTTCTTATCTTTTGCTGCCCATGTCTGCTGGAAAATTTTTGATGTTAATTTCTAGAAAAAAATTAAAGGAATGAACCATTAACTTTTAGCTTTATACACATAATCCACCAACCAAATGCATGTCCTGGACCTGAGGTTGCCCCTGTCTGGGGAGGGTCTCGTATACTCACTAATGATGTTATGATGTACTGATGTTATGCTGCCCAAATCTCTGATGTCAATTTTTGATGTTATGCTGCTCAAATCTCTGATGTCAATTTTTGATGTTAATGTCTAGAAAAAATAGGAAGAAATTAGTTTAACAGATTGGATAATTTATTGCACAGGCAGAATACATGTTCTGGACTAGAGAACGTCCCTGTTTGGGGAGGGTCTTATATACTCACTGTTTATTGTGATGTTTCTGAAACTGTTGATGTTATTTTCTAGAAAAAAGGGAATAAGTCAAACAAATTGATTGATTGATTGATTGATTGATTGATTGATTGATTGATTGTATATATAATACAAAGACTGAATACATGTCCTGGGCTGCAGAATGTGATGATGCTGCTGCCCATGTGACCGCTGCAGCCTGTGATTGGCTGCATTTGTCACTTGGGTTAAAACATCATCCCAGAAGGCCGGGCTGCATGAAGAGCAGCTGGGAAGAATAGGAGCCGTTGCTATGACAAAGATAGACTTTTTTATTATTTTAAACAAAAAACGGTTTTGTATTGTTTCAGATTTTAAATTGCATCGTTTCTGCGCAAAAATATCAACATTTGTTATTTGTTGCGGATTTTAACTTCTCATTGAATTCAATAGGCAAAACCCAAATCAAAAGTGCAACAATTCCGTTGACATTCTGTGGATTAAAAAAACGCACCGCAGGTCAAATTATGATTGTTTTCTAAGCAGATTTTTTCTGCATTCTGTCGATGAAATTTATTCAAATCTCATCCACTTTGCTGCTACGGTAATACATAACGATATCCGTTGTGGAAAATCTGCAAACATACCCAAATGGAAAAATTTTCACCTCTTCCATGTTTTGGGCCCACTTCTGTTTTTTGGCATATAAATAATAATGCAAAATAATGAGCAAGTTACTTATAGCTGTATATATATATAATACACAAACAGAATACATGTCCTGGACTGAAGAATGAATGTCCCTGTGCGGGGAGGGACTCACATACTCACTGCCGATGTTCTGGTCTTCTGAAGTTTTGCTGCCAATATCTGATGGAAATCAACGATGTTATTGTCTGGGGAAAAAAGGGGAAAGTATGAGTTAAGCAGATTGATTGACTGTAGCTGTATACACAGACATCATATAAGTCCTGGACTGGAGAATGCCCCAGTCTGGGGAGGGTCTCATATCATCACCATTCAAACACAGAAACTCCTGTGTCCGAGGCAGTAGCTCTTCTCATTGAGCTATAGGGGATGTTGGACAGCTCCACTCCTGAATCTGTTGTGTAGGTTTTATTGACTTTTGCCTCTGGAGTACTTTTCGTTATTGCCCGATTGGTCTCACTCTTTTGGCTTACTATATAAACCTGTCCCTTGCACTTCCTGATTGTCAGACTATTAAGGTTCCCGCCTGTAGTCTAGTTCCTTTCGCTACAAACTGTAGCAGCTTATTTGTGTACCGAAATGTAATTGTTTCCTGACCACATATCTGCTTAATACTGCAACCTGTTGCTTCTTATATGTGAACCAAACTGAGATTATTTCCGAACATCTCTGCCTCACGCTATAATCTGTTGCCGCTTAAAGGGGTTTTCCCATTTTGGACATTTATGGCATATCAACAGGATATGCATTAAAAGTCTGACAGATGTGGGTCCCAGAGTCCCATGTGGGTCCCCGCGCCTATCTCTAGAACGGGGCCTCCTAAACCCTGTTCTAGCTTATTCGACTCCGCTGCCTCCAGACCACTTCCTAAGTGCTCTAAGTGCTCGCTGAGCTACGCTATTTCCGTAACTCCCACAGAAGTAAATGGGAGTTACTGAAACAGCGTAGCGCGGCGAGCTACGCTGTTTCAGGAACTCGGTAGCTACGGAAACAGCGTAGCTCGCCGTGGTACTCTGTTTCCGTAACTCCCGACCACCTAACCAGGATGTGGCCAGGAGGAAGCGGGAGCAGAGTGAGCTAGTAGTGGGTTTAGAGGGCCCTGTTCTAGAGATAGGTTCGGGTCCCAGGGAATTGTCCAAGGTGGGAAACCCCTTTAAGTGCGTACTAAACCTGGACTGGTACTTGAGCGCTTTTGATATTATCACCCTCCTGCCTAATCATTTCGGTCACAGGTCTGCAAATCTGCAACCGACCTTGACATATATACTCACTTCTGATGTCCTGATGTTATGCTGCCCGTATCTCATAAAAATTATTGATGTTAAGGTCTAGAAAAAAAGGTAAGAAATTAGTTATACAGATTGGTTGACTTACAGTATATGCAAAGACAGAATACATGTCCTGGACTGGAGAATTCCCCTGTCTGGGGTGGGTCTTTTATACTCACTAATGATGTTAAGATGTTATGCTGCCAATGTCTCATAAAAATTATTGATGTTAGTGTCTATAAAAAAAGGGAAGAAATGACAAAAGGTGTTGTCCAGGCATGGAGTAGTTTTCATACTGATTACGTATGCACAGGATACCTGGTCCCTGCACCGATCAGCTGTTTCGGCTGACTCTGAGCAATAGATGTCAGGGTCAGTAGCAGATGGCTCCAGTCACAGTATAGTGGCCATGCTGCAAGACAGCAGCTCTGCTCCTATTCAAGTGAAAAGAGCCATCTGCTTCCGACACCGTTAACTGCATAAAATCTGATGCCCAGAGGCAGCCGGAACAGCTGATCGGTGTGGGGTCCGAGTGTCGGATCTCCACAAATCATATACTGATGACCTATACTTTTTAATTTTTTCATCAGTGGAGCTGTATGAGGGCTTGTTTTTGTGAGACGAGCTATAGTTTTTATAGGTACCATTTTTGGATACATGCAACTTTTGGATCACTTTTTTTTCCAATTTTTGTAGGGCAAAGTGACCAAAAAACTGAAATTCCGGCATTGTTTTTATGGGGTTTATTTTACGCCGTTCACCGCATGGAATAAATAACATGCAATTTTTAAAGTTCATATGTATGGTTTATTTTTATTTTTTTTAATAATAAAGGACCTGATAAGGGAAAAAAAGGTGATTGTGTTTTATTTTATTACTTTATGAAATGTTAAATACTTTTGTGTAAAAAAAAACAAAAGTATATTAGGTATGATACCTTTATTGGCTAACCATAAAAGTTCTATATGCAAGCTTTCAAAGCACACAGGCTCCTTCTTCAGGCTTGCATATATAACTTTTATGGTTAGCCAATAAAGGTATCATACCTATTATACTTTTGTCTTTTTTGACACAAAAGTATTTAACATTTCATATTGTCTCTGACTAAGACGGTACTACACTATTTTATTACTTTGAAACTTTTATTATATTTTTCACAACTTTTTTTTTTTCACTTTTTTTACACTTTTCTTTAGTCCCACTAGAACTTGAAGGTCCAACTGTCAGATTTTTCTAATACATTGCACTACCAATGTAGTGCAATGCATTATATCTGTCAGTCATTCACTGACAGCAAGCCGATTAGGCTTCGCCTCCGGGCAAAGCCTAATTGGCTTCTGTAATGGCAGAGAAGGAGGCCATTGTTAGGCCTCCTGTTGCCAAAGCAGCAGTCGGCAGCCCTGATTGCATGGCAGGGCTGCCGATCTGCTACCAACCTCTAAGATGCAGCGATCAATTTCGATCGCTGCATCTAGGGGGTTAGTGGCAGGTATCGGAGCTAGCTCCGGTTCTTGCCGTTACTGGTGGATGTCAGCTGTATCATACAGCTGACATCCACCGCTGATGACGCTTACAGGCGGCTCTGGAAGCCTTTTAGGCCCTGCCTCCAGGCGGGCCCAGAAAAACTTCTGTACTAGGCATTCCGGGAGGAAAATGTTAGGCCTCCGGTTGCCTTTGCAGTCACCGGCACTCCAGCAATTTCATTGCTGGGGTGCCGATGAGCTGCAAACCCCTTAAATGCCATAACCCCAGGGTGTCAGCTGTAACATACAGCCAACACCCGGGGATGGTGGCACCGACTCAGCTTCTGAGGAGGTGTCCACCATTTGTCGTATAGATACGGCAAAATGCGGGAAGCACTAGCTTTCCATGACATATTCATACGACAAATTGTCGGGAAGCGGTTAAACAGACTGATTGACTTCATAAATAAATATATATGCAAAGAGAAGAATACATGTCCTGGACTGGAGGATGCCCCTGTCTGGGGTGGGTCTTGTATACTCACTAATGATGTTATAATGTCCTGATGTTATTCTGCCAATGCCTGATGAAAATTATTGATGTTAATGTCTAAAAATAAAGGGAAGGAATGAGTTAAACAGATTCATTGACATAGCTATATACATAATACAAAGACAGAATACATATCATAGACTGGAGGATGCCCCTGTCTGGGGAGGGTCTCGTATACTCACTAATGATGTTATGATGTCTTGATGTTATGCTGCCAATGTCTGCTGAAAATTATTGATGTTAATGTCTAAAAATAAAGGGAAGGAATGAGTTAAACAGATTTATTGACATAGCTATATACATAATACAAAGACAGAATACATATCCTGGAATCAGTGGCGAATTAAGTAGACCATAGGCCCTGGGCTGTTAGCCAAACTTGGGCCCACCCCTTCTCCACCGCCACGCCGCATCTATTGCTAACCCTACCTTTTTGCACAAGCATTAACAAATGGATGTTATGATTCCTCTTTCACAGGGCTGTGCCCCTACATACTGACAGTATCACACTGTCTAGGGACACATCCTCCTGACAAGGGGATTGGTAACACAAATTTTTCTATCAGTCCTGGACTGCACAAAGACTTCATGTGGAATACAAGGATTTTCTATAATAAACATGTCAGGAGAGGGGACAGATTCTCTACAATTCCAGTGACCCACAGGTGACGACGTCTCAGATGCTAGTAGTTTTTTTTCCTCTTTTCTTCTCCATCCGGTCCATATATATATATTGTAGCAGTGCAGCTACTGGACGGTGCAGAAACTCAGGTGTTAAGCAACCAGGGAGCATGTACAACAGAGAGGGTTTTCTCTGCTGTTGCTTGGGTGTAAAGCCTGGAATAGGGCTGTCTGATGAGCTTAGTTAGGCTTCACCTGAGACGGCTCTTTAATTAAGGTGCGTACAGTTCACACAGAGCTCTCAGTCTGGGGAAGACAGGCATGCTAGCCTGTGAGAGTCACCACCGTGTGAGGTAAAACTGTGAAGGTTTTGAGGTGCTGGGCACAAGGCTCAGTGTCTCGTAGTGAGGGACACTGAATGTGTTGGTTAGAGGCTGGACGGCCTAGGGTTTATTTTGTATATTTATTGTTGTAACACTGATTACTGTGGTGAAGACAATAAAGCTAGCTGCGGCTGGTTTAAACCTTTTATTCAAGGAGTTGGAGTGAACTTTCTATGTATGCCAACCATCTCACCCGGGAGATGGCGATCCTGTGAGCTAAGTGGTCCCCAGGTTGTTACAATATATACATAAACTATATATACACATACATATATATATATATATATATATATACACACATACGCTATATATACACATACATACACTATTTATATATATACATACATACACACACTATATATATATATATATATATATATATATATATATATACACACATACATACTTACACTCACTATATATACACACATACTCTCTATATACACATACATACACTTTATATATATATATATATATATATATATATACAGTGAAGGAAATAAGTATTTGATCCCTTGCTGATTTTGTAAGTTTGCCCACTGTCAAAGTCATGAACAGTCTAGAATTTTTAGGCTAGGTTAATTTTACCAGTGAGAGATAGATTATATTAAAAAAAAAGCAGAAAATCACATTGTCAAAATTATATATATTTATTTGCATTGTGAACAGAGAAACACCTCCCGATGCCCGCAGCCATGGATCCGTTAGCGCTGGCCTCTGTCTACTTCCTAGGAGACGCCAGCGCTCACTTCCGCTCCGTCCTGCTGTGTACCGTAGGATCGTCATCATCAACTGCCATGATTTCCTGGTCTATAAGAAGGCCCCAGGCCTTCTGATCCTTGCCTGAGCATTGTTAGTCTAACCCAGTCTGTCTCGCATACCCTGTGTCCGTGACACACACACTATATATACATACATACACACACACACACACACACACACACACACACACTATATATACATACATACACACACACACACACTATATATACATACATACATACACTATATATACATACAAACAAACACTATACATACATTGGACACACATGAATATGCACATTATACACATATAAAGTACACATTGTAAACACACATGCACTTACCTTTTATGTAGGATATTTGTGAAGGGCGTTCAGCAGCTTGATGGCCCGACACAGTGCCGCAGACAGTCTCCCCTCCCCCTCCCTCACATCCCGACTGGTAACAGCAGTAGCAGGAGGAGGAGCAGGAGGAGAGGTGTGTAGAGCAGGGAAGGGGGGCTGGAGGGGGAGCTTCTAAAGCAGTACAGGGAGATGTAAGCTAGCAGCACAGACCACGGCTGCTAATAGCTGGGAGTCGGACAGAATCTCACTTTGCCTCATGACAGGTGCAGCCCTGGCACCGGGGCCCCCTCCTGTGCTAGCGACGCCACCGGGCATGAGGGGGTCTGTGCGGTTCACCCGAACCTCCCTAATGATGATCCGCCACTGCCTGGAATGGAGAATGCCCTGTCTGGGGAGGGTCTCGTATACTCCCTATTGATGTTTTGATGTTATGCTGCCCAAATTACTGATGACAATTTTTGATGTTAATGTCTAGAAAAAAGGGAAGGAATGAGTTAAACAGATTGATACCACATACAGAATACATGTCCTGGACTAGAGAATATCCCTGTCCGTGGAGGGTCTTATATACTCACTGTTTAATCTGATGTTTCTGAAACTGTTGATATTATTTTCTAGAAAAAAAGGGAATGAGTTCAGCAGATTGATTGACAGGTCACTTACACACTGCATGATTTTGGTCAGTCTTTTGCTTTACTATTTATAAGCCAAACCCAGAAGCGGAACATGAATAGCAAAAGTATAATGGAAAGATTTGCATGTCTTCCATGTTTTGGACCAACTCCTGATTTTGGCTTATAAATACTGATGCAAAATACTGAGTGTGAAAGTGGCCTTAGAGCTATATACACAAAGAGTATACATGTCCTGGACTGGAGAATGTCCCTGTCTGGGGAGGGTCTCACATACTTACTGCTTATTCTGATGTGTTGACGGTGGCGCAGCAGAAAATTGCTCTGAAGAATCTTTGACGAAAGAAAACAAGTGTTTCATCAGAAGGAAATCATATAGTAAATGTCTAGATCAGCACAATACAGGCGTCCAGTGGAGCGCTATGTGATAGAGAAGCATGGCTAGTGATAGCATCAAAGGACTTTCTGTATTTGATGCATGTGTAGGGATGTCAGGGGGAACACAAACTGTTTTCTGTGCATTGCTTTCTGCTCATATAGTGGCAGTGATGAATAATGTCTAGTAACCACTGGACTAGTATTACCTGGAAATGCAGGGGAGAAACAAAGCTGGTCTTTCCTGCCAGCAAGAACATTCATAAAAAAAATAAGGTGTGATAAAGCCCACATGGAACCTGCATTTATTACCTTGATGTTCGTGTTTCTGCTGCACGGCCGCTGTTTCCGTTGCTGGTGAAAAAATACGATTTAATGATAAATAAATAGCCTGAGAAATGTTAGTAATAGAAATATGAAAAGGTAACTAAACTTTTAAAAAACTTTTGACATGTCATAGTGTTGTGTCAGAAGTTTTGATCAGTCGGGGTTCAACCACTGAGACCCCCACTGATTGCTAAAACATAGTGGCAGAAGCGCTCGGATGAAAGCTGTGTCACTTTGTTTCTGATCAGCTTGTCTCGGAAAGCCGAGCCATCGAATTCCAGAGTCAATAGACAGTCTATAAACCCGTACACCGCTGGTGCGGCTTTCCTCGTGAAGCTGATCTGAAATTAAGCAGCACAGCACTCACTCAGCGCTCAAACCCCCACTGATCAAAACTTGTGACATGTCACTGTAATATGTCAAAAGTTTTTTGAAAGTTTAGTTACACTTTAAGTATAATCCTAGTGACGTCAGAAAACATCTAATAACCCGGATGTATAACCTGTATAATCCCATCACATGTTCTATGGTAGGATAAACGTCATACTAGAATTATACTTATAATTGTAGTTCTTACTATGTGATATAGCAGGACCAACTCTCCGTGAATTACTCACATGTTTCTTGTCCCGGTACCTCTTAAGCTTTTCGGTAGCCACCATTTGTGTCTTCTTTAAGAAAAAAGTAAAAAAATAAAATAAGATCAGCTCCATGTCATGAGTGAAGGACTAGTAGGATTAGTCTATGCAATAAGATTGTCCTGCGGAGACTGAATGAGGCGGCGCTCATAGGAGTAAAATAAGTGACCCCCTAGACTCCAGTGTGGAAATTCAGCCAAGTATACATTTTCTTGAATGAATCCACATTCGGCAATTGCCTTTCTCGCCGATACTCTCCTGTTGTTCCTCTGTTGGCCACTAAGGCACGCATTTCTTATAGTGCCAGCACGTGCCAAATCACCAAGCCTTCCCATTGCTCTTTGCCTGAACAATTAGGTTCAAAACTCCAGTTTGCTAGTTGTATCCTCCTGAGATTATTTATTATCGACCCTGCCTGAACTTGACCGGATGCTGCATCTTGTCTGCTGTTATTGTACCTCGCCTCTACACGTCAGCTGCTGCCAACAGAAACTCCTCTGCGGGTAGCGACCTTGGCATACTAGCAGCCAAGTCCACATCTCCATACAGAGGTTAAAAGATATAAACCTAGCTATCCCTTAGACTCCGCTCCTCAGTTTAGCCCCACGCCAAATTCGTTGGCAACATAGTGGATCCACACCATCCTCTATAGGCCCCGTGACACATATATTGATATAAATGCAGCATATTTCTACAGAGCGATTGTCCTTTATTTACATACAGAATATTTTTAAACACACCAGGCTTTCTCCTGTATAAAGAACTTAAAAGTAACTGGGGCCATGAAACATGAAACATACCCACTCATGTCACCCTGTAATGTCTAATATGATAAATGACTAGCGCCCTCTAGTGTAAATTATGTTTGTAACCCGGTATATGTGCCACCATACTTTATGCCACTCTAAGTCTGGATAACATAGCGTCTGCCTACAATCAGATCATCGTGGCAGGATTCTGTACTTACCGACTGGTGGTCTCATGTTTGTCCATTGTCTCATCCACCTCCACATTCATCATCCCTTCTTCCTCCTCATCCTCCTCCACCTTCATCATCTCTCCCTTCTCGGTGTTCATCTTCTTTTTCTCCTGTTTTATCTTAGTCTCGTCCTCATTTTCCTCCATACTATTAGAAAGTAAAGATTGTGAGAGTATAGGACGCACTCTATATGCTCTACGGATGTATAATTAAGGAACATCACCCCTGCCCACATAGAAATATTCACACCCATATTGTGTTACACATGACAGTATTAAAATACAGATAAAGTAGCTCAATGTTATAATGGTATCATGAGTTATAATGTCCAGCACAAGAGTGTAACCCAACCCCAATAATATACCTTCATCTAACATTAGTCCTATTGTTAGCCCGTGGACGTGTCCTGTGTACTTATCCGGCACGTGTTCTATGTCATATTTGTATCGCCATGTATTACTCTGTCTGGATAACCCAAGTCATTCATTATCAAATCAATATCTATAATGTACGTTATTTAGTGTCTGTATACCATAAGCTCATTGTAGCCGGATTCTTTACATACCCAATGATGTTATCATATTCATATGCTTTCTCTGTCTCACTCTCTCTCTTCACATGTTCAATATTTTCTGTCTCTACATAAATTTCTTCCACTCCTTCTTCATCCTCATCTTCTTCACTATTGAACCACACATAAAAAAGTTAAAAGGGAAACTTTTTCCAAGTTTTATTTGGTCATTTAAAAGCAGAATCGGCAGGATAATGTCCTAGTACAGAGGGAGGTTCAATAGTGTAGATATACACCATTGAACCTCCCTCTGTACTAGGACATTATCCTGCCGATTCTGCTTTTAAATGACAAAATAAAACTTGGAAAAAAGTTTCCTTTTTAACCTCATCAGCGCTGGATCCAATTTCTGTTCTCTGCCTCTAAATTAATAATACCACCATTCACTGACTGAATCATACCACCATACAGTGACTGAATTATACCTCCATACAGTGACTACATAATACTCTCATACAGTAACTGAATAATACCTCCATACAGTGACTGAATAATAGCTCCAAACAGTAACTGAATAATACCACCATATAGTAACTGAATAATACCACTATACAGTGACTGAATAATACCACCGTACAGTGACTAAATAATACCACCATACAGTGACTAAATAATACCACCATGCAGTGACTAAATAATACCTCCATACAGTGACTGAATAATACCTCCATACAGTGACTATATAATACTACCATGCAGTAACTGAATAATACCACCGTACAGTGACTAAATAATACCACCATACAGTGACTGAATAATACCACTATACAGAGACTACATAATACCCTCATACAGCAACTGAATAATACCTCAATAGCGTGACTGAATAATACCTCCACACAGTCACTAAATAATACTATCATGCAATAATTGAATACCACCATATAGTAACTGAATAATACCACCATATACTGACTGAATAATACCTCCATACAGTGACTATATAATACTACCATGCAGTAACTGAATAATACCACCATACACTGACTGAATAATATCACCATACAGTGACTGAATAATACCTCCATACAGTAACTGAATAATACCTCCATACAGTAACTGAATAATATCACCATACAGTGACTGAATAATACCACCATACAGTGACTGAATAATACCACCGTACAATGACTGAATAATAATACCATACACTGACTGAATAATACCACCATACAGTGACTGAATAATACCACCATACAGTGACTGAATAATACCACCGTACAATGACTGAATAATAATACCATACACTGACTGAATAATACTACCATACACTGACTGAATAATACTACCATACACTGACTGAATAATACCTCCATTCAGTGACTGAATAATAGCTCGATACAGCTGACCGCTCTTCAAACTGTATTTGCGTCACATTTTCTTCCACTCCTTCTTCATCCTCATCTTCTTCACTATAGAACCACAAATAAAAAAGTTACATACAAACAGGGTTATTTCTAGAAAATTTATCCACATATCTCCCCACCCGAGGAGGTATAAACAATTTTTATTAATTTTAAAGCGGTTTTCTCATAGTGATCATTTATCGGCTGTCTACAGGATGTGTTGCTGCAAATGATCAACTATCTCCGGCAGCGCCATAGCAAGTGAATGGAGCAGTGGCCAAGAATGCACAGTACCGATCCATTCACATAGGGCACTTCAGGACACCTGTTCTTGGGATAGTTGAGGGTCCCAGTGGTCGAACCACCACTGATCAGACATTTATAACCTATTCCATGGATCGGGGATAAATGATCATATTGAGAATACCCCTTTAATGCTTACTGTGACTAAATAATACCCTCATACAATAACTGAACAATACCACCATACAGTGACTAGATAATACCAGCATAATGTGACTAAATAATATCACCGTACAGTGACTGAATAATACCTCCATACAGTGACTGAATAATATCTCCATACAGTGACTGAATAATATCTCCATACAGTGACTGAATAATACCACCGTACAGTGACTAAATAATACCACCATACAGTGACTGAATAATACCACTATACAGAGACTACATAATACTATCATGCAGTAATTGAATAATACCACCATATAGTAACTGAATAATACCACCATATACTGACTGAATAATACCTCCATACAGTGACTATATAATACTACCATGCAGTAACTGAATAATACCACCATACAGTAACTGAATAATACCACCATACACTGACTGAATAATACCACCATACAGTGACTTTATAATACTACTACCACGCAGTAACTGAATAATACCTCCATACAGTAACTGAATAATACCACCGTACAATGACTGAATAATAATACCATACACTGACTGAATAATACTACCATACACTGACTGAATAATACTACCATACACTGACTGAATAATACCACCATACAGTGACTTTATAATACTACTACCACGCAGTAACTGAATAATACCTCCATACAGTAACTGAATAATACCACCGTACAATGACTGAATAATAATACCATACACTGACTGAATAATACTACCATACACTGACTGAATAATACTACCATACACTGACTGAATAATACCTCCATTCAGTGACTGAATAATAGCTCGATACAGCTGACCTCTCTTCCAACTGTATTTGTGTCAAATTTTCTTCCACTCTTTCTTCATCCTCATCTTCTTCACTATTGAACCACAAATAAAAAAGTTACATACAAACAGGGTTATTTCTAGAAAATGTATCCACATATCTCCCCACCCGAGGAGGCATAAACAATTTTTATTAATTTGTAAGCGGTTTTCTGATAATGATCATTTATCGGCTGTCTACAGGATGTGTCGCTGCGCATGATCAACTATCTCCGGCAGCGCCATAGCAAGTGAATGGAGCAGTGGCCAAGAATGCACAGTACCGCTTCATTCACATAGGGCACTTCAGGACACCTGTTCTTGGGATAGGTGAGGGTCCCAGTGGTCGAACCACCACTTATCAGACATTTATAACCTATTCCATGGATCGGGGATAAATGATCATATTGAGAATAACCCTTTAATGCTTACTGTGACTAAATAATACCCTCATATATTAACTGAATAATACCACCATACAGTGACTAGATAATACCAGCATAATGTGACTGAATAATATCACCGTACAGTGACTGAATAATACCCTCAAACAGTAACTGAATAATACCACCATACAGTCACTAAATAATACTATCATGCAGTAATTGAATAATACCACCATAAAGTAACTGAATAATACCACCATACAGTGACTGAATAATAATACCTGCATATAGTGACTAAAAAATACTGCCATGCAGTAACTGAATAACACCACCATACAGTAACTGAATAACACCACCATACAGTAACTGAATAATACCACCATACACTGACTGAATAATACCTCCATACAGTGACTTTATAATACTACTACCACGCAGTAACTGAATAATACTTCCATACAGTCACTAAATAATACTATCATGCAGTAATTGAATAATACCACCATAAAGTAACTGAATAATACCACCATACAGTGACTGAATAATAATACCTCCATATAGTGATTAAAAAATACTGCCATGCAGTAACTGAATAACACCACCATACAGTAACTGAATAATACCTCCATACAGTGACTATATAATACTACCATGCAGTAACTGAATAATACCACCATACACTGACTGAATAATACCTCCATACAGTGACTAAATAATACCACCATACAGTGACTAAATAATACCACCATACAGTGACTGAATAATACCACCCTACAGTAACTGAATAATACCACTATACACTGACTGAATAATACCTCCATACAGTGACTATATAATACTACCATGCAGTAACTGAATGATACCACCATTCACTGACTGAATAATACCTCCATACAGTGACTAAATAATACCACCATACAGTGACTAAATAATACCACCATACAGTGACTGAATAATACCACCATACAGTAACTGAATAATACCACCATACAATGACTGAATAATAGCTGCAGACACTGACAGAATAATACCACCATACACTAAGGCCTCATTCACACGACAGGGTCCGAGTGTCGGGCGGGAAAATCGGCCCTTTTTGGCCGATTTTCCCGGCCGGTTTGCATCCGGTTTGCATCCGTTCCGGGCCGAGTTGCCGTTTTTACCGGCCGATTTGGACCCGATTTGCATCCGTTTTTTTCCCTGTCCGTTTTAAAATCGGATGAATTTCATTTACATTTTTTGCCACACACAGCCCTTTGTAGATAATGCCACAGCCCCCCTGGTAGGTAATGCCACCCAGCCCCCTGTAGGTAATGCCACACAGCCCCCTGTTGGTGATGCCACACAGCCCCCTGTTGGTGATGCCACACAGGCCTCTGTAGGTGATGCCACACAGCCCCCTGTAGGTGATGCCACACAGCCCCCTGTAGGTGATGCCAGGGGTAGGTGATGCCACCAAGTCCCCTGTAGGTGATGCCACCAAGTCCCCTGTAGGTGATGCCACCCAGCCACCTGTAGGTGATGCCACCCAGCCCCCTGCAGGCGATGCCACCCTGCCTCCTGTAGGCGATGCCACCCTGCCCCCTGTAGGCGATGCCACCCAGCCCCCTGTAGGCGATGCCACCCAGCCACCTCTAGGCGATGCCACACAGCCACCTGTAGGCGATGCCACCCTGCCCCCTGTAGGCGATGCCACCCTGCCCCCTGTAGGTGATGCCACACAGCCCCCTGCAGGCGATGCCACCCAGCCCCCTGCAGGCGATGCCACCCTGCCTCCTGTAGGCGATGCCACCCTGCCCCCTGTAGGCGATGCCACCCAGCCCCCTGTAGGCGATGCCACCCAGCCCCCTGTAGGCGATGCCACCCAGCCCCCTGTAGGTGATGCCACCCAGCCCCCTGTAGGTGGTGCCACCAAGCCCCCTGTAGGTGATGCCACCAAGCCCCCTGTAGGTGATGCCACCAAGTCCCCTGTAGGTGATGCCACACAGCCCCCTGTAGGTTGCACCCATCCCCCCCTTCCAGGAGAAGTCACTGACTTCAATGTCCATATATGGACAGTGGAGTCACTGACTTCTCTTGGAGAGGAATTCCCTGCCACAGGTCGGGAATTCCGCTTCAGAAGTGAGTGACGTCACTGTCCATATATGGACAGTGTAGTCACTCACTTCTCCTGTAGCGGAATCCCCGGCCATAGAGTCGGGGATTCCGCTGCAGAAGTGAGTGACATCGCTGTGTCCATATATGGACAGTGTAGTCACTCACTTCTCCTGTAGCGGAATCCCCGGCCATAGAGTCGGGGATTGCGCTGCAGAAGTGAGTGACATCGCTGTGTCCATATATGGACAGTGTAGTCACTCACTTCTCCTGTAGCGGAATCCCCGGCCATAGAGTCGGGGATTCAGCTGCAGAAGTGAGTGACATCGCTGTGTCCATATATGGACAGTGTAGTCACTTACTTCTCCTGTAGCGGCATCCCCGGCCATAGAGTGGAGGATTCCGCTGCAGAAGTGAGTGACATCGCTGTGTCCATATATGGACAGTGTAGTCACTTACTTCTCCTGTAGCGACATCCCCGGCCATAGAGTCGGGGGATTCCGCTGAAGAAGTGAGTGACTTCGCTGTGTCCATATATGGACAGTGTAGTCACGCACTTCTCCTGTAGCGGAATCCCCAATCCCCGGTCGGGGATTGGGGATTTCGACTCCTACAGGGAGCAAAAAAAGACCCTCCTCCTCCTCCTCACATGCACTCTGCACTGTGAGGAGGAGGAGAGAGAGTGCGCGAGCGACGGTAGACCCGGCCATCACTCAGGACATATTCCGGTGATGGCCGTGTATTACCCGGCCCCATAGATTTCGGTACCCGGCCGAAAATAGGGCATGTCCCATTTTTTGACGGCCGGTTTTCCCGGCCGTCAAAAAATTGGTCGTGTGAATAGCCCCATTAGGGGTCTATTGTTCCTAATGCAGGCAGGTGCCGGCCAATTTATGAAGGGCCGGCACCCGGCCGGGAAACCCTGTCGTGTGAATTCCGCCTAACTGAATAATACCTCCATACAGTGACTGAATAATACCACCATAGAGTGACTGAATAATACCACCATTCAGTGACTGAATAATACCACCATACAGTGACTGAATAATACCACCATACAGTGACTAAATAATACCTCCATACAGTGACTAAATAATACCTCCATACAGTGACTGAATAATACCACCATACACTGACTAAATAATACCACCATACAGTGACTGAATAATAGCTCCAAACAGTAAATGAATAATAACTCCATACAGTAACTGAATAATACCACCATACAGTGACTGTATAGTAGCTCCATACAGTCAATGAATAATACCTCCATACAGTCAATGAATAATACCTCCATACAGTATTTGAATAATACCACCGTACAGTGACTGAATACCACCATTCACTGACTGAATAATACCACCATACAGTGACTAAATAATACCACCATACAGTTACTGAATAATACCACCATACAGTGACTGAATAATACCACCATAGAGTGACTTAATAATACCACCATGCAGTGACTGAATAATACCACCATGTAGTGACTGAATAATACCACCATGCTGGATCTATTGCACTAAGAATACCAGTGGTGCCCTGCAGACGCCATTGACTTTTAATGGGTCAGCTGGGCTCCGCCGAAGTGTCCGTCATTTTGACAGGAAAAATATAATCCTTTTTGTTCTACAGACTTACGGTATTTCCTCAAGGGTAATCCAAAAAGGATCATCTCCATATCCTGATGGCCTGGAAGAGAAAATAGAAATCCAGTTAGAATAACAAAACTGAAACCTACCAAAAAAATCATCTATCATATTTGGCAAGGATGTGGTGTCCGAGGCACAGTTAGCTCTGCCCACAGCCCGACCTGCAAGAAGCCTGTGAGGAAGGAGATGTGAGTGCTCAGTCTGTCTGTTGTTTGTGCCTCCATTTGTCTGTGAGTCTGAGTGTTTGTGTGTGTATAAATTCTAGTATGTGGGTATGTGTGTCTTTGTGTGTGTGTGTGTGTGTGTGTGTGTGTGTGTGTGTGTGTGTGTGTGTGTGTGTGTGTGTGTGTGTGTGTGTGCCTAAGTGCCTATATATGTATCTGTATAGTGGCGTAGCTATAGAGATCGCATCGGTCGCTACTGCGACCGGGCCCCCAAGCCTGTGGAGCCCGCATGACCCCGTTGCCACCCATTACTGCCCGCTCTTCCAACTGTATTTGCGTCCTCAGGACGCAAATACAGTTCAGTGCAATGCTGGAGTCCTGCTCCAGTATTCACTGTGCCGCGAGCGGCTCGGCGCAGGCAGGCGCGATGTAGTGAGTCACTCACAGCACAGACCGGAGGAGAAGGATTCTCCACCCATCGTGGGAATGGGGATAGGTAAGTAATTATGTTATTATTTTTCTATTAGGTATGTACATATGGGGGCATTATACTGGGTATGGGACGGGGGCTCATATGGCAGCTGCTGAGGGGGCATCATACTATATGGGGGGCATTATACTGTATGGAACAGCTATGGGGGGCATTATAATCTATGGGGAAGCTATATGAGGCATTATACTGTATAGGGGCATTATACTGTATAGGACAGCTGAGGGGGCATTATACTGTATGGGGGGCATTATACTGTATGGGACTTCTAAGGGGGCATTATAATGTATGGGGGGCATTATACTGTATAGGACACCTAAAGGTGGCATTTTACTGTATGTGGGCATTATTTTGTATGTGGCAGCTATAGAGTGCATTATACTGTATGGGGAGCATTATACTGTGTGGGGCAGCTATAGGATGCATTATACTGTATGGGGGCATTGTACTGTATAGGACAGCTAAGGGGGGCATTATACTGTGTGGGGCATTATACTGTATAGGACAGCTAATGGGGCATAATACTTTATGGGGGCATTATACTGTATAGGACAGCTAAGGGGGGCATTATACTGTATGTGGCAGCTATGGAGGGCATTCTACTGTATGGGGAGCATTATACTGTATGGGGCAGCTATAGGGGGCATTATACTGTATGGGGGCATTATCCTGTATGTGGCAAAATGGAGGGCATAATACTGTATGGGGGCATTATACTGTATAGGACAGCTAAGGGGGGGAATTATACTGTATGGGGCATTATATTGTATGGGACAGCTATGGGGGGCAATATACTGTACTGTGCAGATATAGGGGGCATTATACTGTATAGGGCATTATACTGTATGTGGCAGCTATGTAGGGCACTATGGTGTATGGGGGAATTATACTGAATGGGGCAGCTATAGGGGGCATTATACCGTATGGGGGCAATAGACTGTACGGAGCAGCTATAGGGGGCATTATACTGTATGGGGGCATTATACTTTATGTGGCAGCAATGAAGGGCATTATACTGTATGGGGTTATTATACTGTATAGGACAGCTAAGGGGGCATTTTACTATATGGAGGGCATTATACTGTATGGGATAGCTATTGTGGGCATTATACTGTATGGGGCAGCTATAAGGGGGCTTAAAATACTGTATGGGGGCAATATACTGTATGTGGCAGCTATGGTGGGCATTATACTGTATGGGGGCACTATACTGTATGGGCGCATTATACTGTATGGGACAGCTATGGGGGCTTTATACTGTATGTGGCAGCAATGGGGGGCATGATACTGTATGGGACAGCTATGGGGCATTATACTATATTGGACATTATAGTGCATGGGGCAGCTATGGGTGCCATTATACTGTATGGGGGCATTATACTGTATGTGGCGGCAATAGGGGGCATTATACTGTATGGGGCATTATATTGTATGGAGTGCATTATACTCTATGGGGGCATTATATTGTATGGGGCAGCTATGGGTCGCAATATACTGTGGGGGCAGCCATGGGGGTATGATACTGTGGAGGCAGCTATGGGGGGCATTATACTGAGTGGTGGCATCTATGGGGCATTACACTGTGTGGGCAGCTATGGGGGCATTATGCTGTGTGTGGGCAGTTATGGGGGCATTATACCGTGTAGGGGCAGCTATGGGGCATTATACTGTGGGGTCAGCTATGGGAGGCATTATACTGTGGAGGCATTCATGGGGTCTGTCGTGCAAGGCGGCTGGGTAAGGTGTGCATGCAGTAATTGAATAATACCACCATATAGTAACTGAATAATACCACCATACACTAACTGAATAATACCTCCATACAGTGACTATATAATACTACCATGCAGTAACTGAATAATACCACCATACACTGACTGAATAATACCTCCATACAGTGACTAAATAATACCACCATACAGTGACTAAATAATACCACCATACACTGACTGAATAATACCTCCATACAGTGACTATATAATACTACCATGCAGTAACTGAATAATACCACCATTCACTGACTGAATAATACCTCCATACAGTGACTAAATAATACCACCATACAGTGACTAAATAATACCACCATACAGTGACTGAATAATACCACCATACAGTAACTGAATAATACCACCATACACTGACTGAATAATAGCTGCAGACACTGACAGAATAATACCACCATACACTAAGGCCTCATTCACACGACAGGGTCCGAGTGTCGGCCGGGAAAATCGGCGGTTTTTGGCCGATTTTCCCGGCCGGTCTGCATCCGGTTTGCATCCGTTTCGGACCGAGTTGCCGTTTTTACCGGCCGATTTGGACCCGATTTGCATCCGTTTTTTTCCCTGTCCGTTTTAAAATCGGATGAATTTCATTTACATTTTTTGCCACACACAGCCCTTTGTAGATAATGCCACAGCCCCCCTGGTAGGTAATGCCACCCAGCCCCCTGTAGGTAATGCCACACAGCCCCCTGTTGGTGATGCCACATATATGGACAGTGTAGTCACTCACTTCTCCTGTAGCGGAATCCCCGGCCATAGAGTGGGGGATTCCGCTGCAGGGGTGTGTGACATCGCTGTGTCCATATATGGACAGTGTAGTCACTCACTTCTCCTGTAGCAGAATCCCCGGCCATAGAGTGGGGGATTCCGCTGCAGGGGTGTGTGACATCGCTGTGTCCATATATGCTGTAAAAAACAAACGCAGGCTGGGAGGGCAAAAACATTTAATTTTAAGAAAGCCAATTTCCCCAGGATGAGGGCTGCAATTCAGGATATGGACTGGGAAGAACTAATGTCAAATAATGGAACAAATGATAAATGGGAGATTTTCAAATCTACTTTGAGTTATTATAGTGCAAAATTTATTCCTACAGGTAATAAGTATAAACGACTCAAATTAAACCCCACATGGCTTACACCTTCTGTGAAAGGGGCAATACATGACAAAAAAAGGGCATTTAAAAAATACAAATCTGAGGGTACAGCTGTAGCCTTTGTAAAATATAAAGAGCTTAATAAAATCTGTAAAAATGTAATAAAATTAGCAAAAATACAAAATGAAAGGCAGGTGGCCAAGGATAGTAAAACAAATCCTAAAAAATTCTTCAAGCATATAAATGCAAAAAAGCCAAGGTCTGAACATGTAGGACCCCTAGATAATGGTAATGGGGAGTTGATCACAGGGGATCAAGAGAAGGCAGAGTTACTAAATGGGTTCTTTAGCTCTGTATATACAACAGAAGAAAGAGCAGCTGATGTAGCCGGTGCCAGTGCTGTTAATATATCGGCTGATATACTGAATTGGATGAATGTAGAGATGGTCCAAGCTAAATTAAATAAAATAAATGTGCACAAGGCTCCGGGACCAGATGGGTTACACCCTAGAATTCTTAAAGAGCTTAGTTCAGTTATTTCTGTCCCCCTTTTCATAATATTCAGAGAATCTCTAGTGACTGGTATAGTGCCAAGGGACTGGCGCAGGGCAAATGTGGTGCCTATTTTCAAAAAGGGCTCTAGGTCTTCCCCGGGTAATTATAGACCAGTAAGCTTAACATCCATCGTGGGGAAAATTTTTGAGGGGCTATTGAGGGACTATATACAGGATTATGTGACAATAAATAGCATTATAAGTGACAGCCAGCACGGTTTTACTAAGGACAGAAGTTGTCAAACTAACCTAATCTGTTTTTATGAAGAGGTAAGCAAAAGTCTAGACAGAGGGGCCGCTGTGGATTTAGTGTTTTTGGACTTTGCAAAGGCATTTGACACTGTCCCCCATAGACGCCTAATGGGTAAATTACGGACTATAGGTTTAGAAAATATAGTTTGTAATTGGATTGAGAATTGGCTCAAGGACCGTATCCAGAGAGTTGTGGTCAATGATTCCTTCTCTGAATGGTCACCGGTTATAAGTGGTGTACCCCAGGGTTCAGTGCTGGGACCACTATTATTCAACTTATTTATTAATGATATAGAGGATGGGATTAATAGCACTATTTCTATTTTTGCAGATGACACCAAGCTATGTAATATAGTTCAGACTATGGAAGATGTTTGTGAATTGCAGGCAGATTTAAACAAACTAAGTGTTTGGGCGTCCACTTGGCAAATGAAGTTTAATGTAGATAAATGTAAAGTTATGCATCTGGGTACCAACAACCTGCATGCATCATATGTCCTAGGGGGAGCTACACTGGCGGATTCACTTGTTGAGAAGGATCTGGGTGTTCTTGTAAATCATAAACTCAATAACAGCATGCAGTGTCAATCAGCTGCTTCAAAGGCCAGCAAGATATTGTCGTGTATTAAAAGAGGCATGGACTCGCGGGACAGAGATGTAATATTGCCACTTTACAAAGCATTAGTGAGGCCCCATCTAGAATATGCAGTTCAGTTCTGGGCTCCAGTTCATAGAAAGGATGCCCTGGAGTTGGAAAAAATACAAAGAAGAGCAACGAAGCTAATAAGGGGCATGGAGAATTTAAGTTATGAGGAAAGGTTGAAAGAATTAAACCTATTTAGCCTTGAAAAAAGACGACTAAGGGGGGACATGATTAACTTATATAAATATATTAATGGCACATACAAAAAATATGGTGATATCCTGTTCCTTGTAAAACCCCCTCAAAAAACAAGGGGGCACTCCCTCCGTCTGGAGAAAAAAAGGTTCAAGCTGCAGAGGCGACAAGGCTTCTTTACAGTAAGAACGGTGAATTTATGGAATAGCCTACCGCAGGAGCTGGTCACAGCAGGGACAGTAGATGGCTTTAAAAAAGGGTTAGATAATTTCCTAGAACAAAAAAATATTAGCTCCTATGTGTAGTAATTTTTCCTTCCCTTTTCCCTTACCTTGGTTGAACTTGATGGACATGTGTCTTTTTTCAGCCGTACTAACTATGTAACTATGTAACTATGTAACTTCTCCTGTAGCGGAATCCCCGGCCATAGAGTCGGGGATTCCGCTGCAGAAGTGAGTGACATCGCTGTGTCCATATATGGACAGTGTAGTCACTCACTTCTCCTGTAGCGGAATCCCCGGCCATAGAGTCGGGGATTCAGCTGCAGAAGTGAGTGACATCGCTGTGTCCATATATGGACAGTGTAGTCACTTATTTCTCCTGTAGCGGCATCCCCGGCCATATAGTCGGGGATTCCGCTACAGAAGTGAGTGACATCGCTGTGTCCATATATGGTCACTTACTTCTCCTGTAGCGGCATCCCCGGCTATAGAGTCGGGTATTCCGCTGCAGAAATGAGTGACTTCGCTGTGTCCATATATGGACAGTGTAGTCACGCACTTCTCCTGTAGCGGAATCCCCAATCCCCGGTCAGGGATTGGGGATTTCGACTCCTACAGGGAGCAAAAAAGACCCTCCTCCTCCTCCTCCTCACATGCACTCTGCACTGTGAGGAGGAGGAGAGAGAGTGCGCGAGAGACGGTAGACCCGGCCATCACTCAGGACATATTCCGGTGATGGCCGTGTATTACCCGGCCCCATAGACTTCTATGGGAGCCGGACGGCCGGGTACCCCGCCGAAAATAGGGCATGTCCCATTTTTTGACAGCCGGTTTTTCCAGCCGTCAAAAAATTGGTCGTGTGAATAGCCCTATTAGGGGTCTATTGTTCCTAATGCAGCCGGGTGCCGGCCGATTTATGAACGGCCGGCACCCGGCCGGGAAACCCTGTCGTGTGAATTCCGCCTAACTGAATAATACCTCTATACAGTGACTGAATAATACCACCATAGAGTGACTGAATAATACCACCATTCAGTGACTGAATAATACCACCATACAGTGACTGAATAATACCACCATACAGTGACTAAATAATACCTCCATACAGTGACTAAATAATACCTCCATACAGTGACTGAATAATACCACCATACACTGACTGAATAATACCACCATACAGTGACTGAATAATAGCTCCAAACAGTAACTGAATAATAACTCCATACAGTAACTGAATAATACCACCATACAGTGACTGTATAGTAGCTCCATACAGTCAATGAATAATACCTCCATACAGTCAATGAATAATACCTCCATACAGTATTTGAATAATACATCCATACAGTGACTGAATACCACCATTCACTGACTGAATAATACCACCATACAGTGACTAAATAATACCACCATACAGTTACTGAATAATACCACCATACAGTGACTGAATAATACCACCATACACTGACTGAATAATACCACCGTACAGTGACTGAATAATACCACCATACACTGACTGAATAATACCACCATACAGTGACTGAATAATACCACCATACAGTGACTGAATAATACCACCGTACAGTGACTAAATAATACCACCATAGAGTGACTTAATAATACCACCATGCAGTGACTGAATAATACCACCATGTAGTGACTGAATAATACCACCATGCTGGATCTATTGCACTAAGAATACCAGTGGTGCCCTGCAGACGCCATTGACTTTTAATGGGTCAGCTGGGCTCCGCCGAAGTGTCCGTCATTTTGACAGGAAAAATATAATCCTTTTTGTTCTACAGACTTACGGTATTTCCTCAATGGTAATCCAAAAAGGATCATCTCCATATCCTGATGGCCTGGAAGAGAAAATACAAATCCAGTTAGAATAACAAAACTGAAACCTACCAAAAAAATCATCTATCATATTTGGCAAGGATGTGGTGCCCGAGGCACAGTTATCTCTACCCACAGCCCGACCTGCAAGAAGCCTGTGAGGAAAGAGATGTGTGTGCTCAGTCTGTCTGTTGTTTGTGCCTCCATTTGTCTGTGAGTCTGAGTGTTTGTGTGTGTATAAATTCCAGTATGTGTGTGTGTGTGTGTTTAAGTGCCTATATATGTATCTGTATAGTGGCGTAGCTATAGAGATCGCATCGGTCGCAGCTGCAACCGGGCCCCCAAGCCTGTGGAGCCCGCAGGGCCCCGTTGGCACCCAGTGCTGACCGCTCTTCCAACTGTATTTGCGTCCTCAGGACGCAAATACAGTTCAGTGCAATGCTGGAGTCCTGCTCCAGTATTCACTGTGCCGCGAGCGGCTCGGCGCAGGCAGGCGCGATGTAGTGAGTCACTCACAGCACAGACCGGAGGAGAAGGATTCTCCACCCATCGTGGGAATGGGGATAGGTAAGTAATTATGTTATTATTTTTCTATTCGGTATGTACATATGGGGGCATTATACTGGGTATGGGAGGGGGGCTCATATGGTAGCTGCTGAGGGGGCATCATACTATATGGGGGGCATTATACTGTATGGAACAGCTATGGGGGGCATTATAATCTATGGGGCAGCTATATGGGGCATTATACTGTATGGGGGCATTATACTGTATAGGACAGCTGAGGGGGCATTATACTGTATGGGGGGCATTATACTGTATGGGACGTCTAAGGGGGCATTATAATGTATGGGGGCCATTATACTGTATAGGACAGCTAAAGGTGGCATTTTACTGTATGTGGGCATTATTTTGTATGTGGCAGCTATAGAGGGCATTATACTGTATGGGGAGCATTATACTGTGTGGGGCAGCTATAGTTTGCATTATACTGTATGGGGGCATTGTACTGTAAAGGACAGCTAAGGGGGGCATTATACTGTGTGGGGCATTATACTGTATAGGACAGCTAAGGGGGCATTATACTGTATGGGGGCATTATACTGTATAGGACAGCTAAGGGGGGCATTATACGGTATGTGGCAGCTATGGAGGGCATTCTACTGTATGGGGAGCATTATACTGTATGGGGCAGCTATAGGGGGCATTATACTGTATGGGGGCATTATACTGTATGTGGCAGTAATGGAGGGCATAATACTGTATGGGGGCATTATACTGTATAGGACAGCTAAGGGGGGAATTATACTGTATGGGGCATTATATTGTATGGGACAGCTATGGGGGGCATTATACTGTACTGTGCAGATAAAGGGGGCATTATACTGTATAGGGCATTATACTGTATGTGGCAGCTATGTAGGGCACTATAGTGTATGGGGGAATTATACTGAATGGGGCAGCTATAGGGGGCATTATACCGTATGGGGGCAATATACTGTACGGAGCAGCTATAGGGGGCATTATACTGTATGGGGGCATTATACTGTATGTGGCGGCAATGGAGGGCATTATACTGTATGGGGGCATTATACTGTATAGGACAGCTAAGGGGTCATTTTACTATATGGAGGGCATTATACTGTATGGGATAGCTATTGGGGGCATTATACTGTATGGGGCAGCTATAAGGGGGCTTAAAATACTGTATGGGGTTAATATACTGTATGTGGCAGCTATGGTGGGCATTATACTGTATGGGGGCACTATACTGTATGGGGGCATTATACTGTATGGGACAGCTATGGGGGCTTTATACTGTATGTGGCAGCAATGGGGGGCATGATACTGTATGGGACAGCTATGGGGCATTATACTATATTGGACATTATAGTGCATGGGGCAGCTATAGGTGTCATTATACCGTATGGGGGCATTATACTGTATGTGGCGGCAATAGGGGGCATTATACTGTATAGGGCATTATATTGTATGGAGTGCATTATACTCTATGGGGGGCATTATATTGTATGGGGCAGCTATGGGTCGCAATATACTGTGGGGGCAGCCATGGGGGGGCATGATACTGTGGAGGCAGCTATGGGGAGCATTATACTGTGTGGTGGCATCTATGGGGCATTACACTGTGTGGGCAGCTATGGGGGGCATTATGCTGTGTGTGGGCAGTTATGCGGGCATTATACAGTGTGGGGACAGCTATGGGGCATTATACTGTGGGGTCAGCTATGGGAGGCATTATACTGTGGAGGCATTCATGGGGTCTGTCGTGCAAGGCGGCTGGGTAAGGTGTGTTCAGGGGTCTGGTGCTGTTGGGAAGGAGTAGGGGGTCCAAGCTGAATTTTTGCTCCAGGGCCCTTTAGCTACGCCCCTGTATCTGTAAGTGTATATATTTCTGTGTGTGCATCTACTACATTATCTGTGTTCAGAGTTATGACTGTGTGTTATCTGTGGTGTTACATAGGACTGCAGGTGATATCTACTACATTATCTGTACTCAGAGAGTTATCACTGTGTGTTATCTGTGGTTTTACATAGGACTGCAGGTGACATCTACTACATTATCTGTACTAAGAGTTATCACAGTGTGTTATCTGTGGTGTTACATAGGACTGCAGGTGACATCTACTACATTATCTGTACTCAGAGAGTTATCACTGTGTTATCTGTGGTGTTACATAGGACTGCATGTAACATCTACATTATCTGTACTCAGAGTTATCACTGGGTGTAGAGCTGGTCGATTTTTCAAAAAAAAGAAAATCTAGATTTTTGTCAATCATTTTTGATTTGATTCAAGATTTTCTTATTTTTAGGAGTAATTAAGGAATTACTGTGCATGCAATTCCCATATCTCAAAAAAAATACCAGGACACAATTCTTTACATTAGAGTTATCCAATAATATATATTGATTATCAGGATTGTCCCTCAGCTGCTACGTGTGATCATGCTCACTTATAAAAGGCACAATGCTGATAATCATCATATATATATATATATATTTGGCTCAGAGAATAAGAAGAGCAACTATGAGTGCAGAGGAACGCCAGGAACAACGAGAAACCACTTCCCAAAACAAGGCGTTAAGAAGGCAAAACCCTGAAGTAAGACGACCCTGTAATGAAGAACGTCGTTCTCAAAGAGCACAATTATAAATACTTATCATTCCTTTTACTAGCAAACCCGTGTAACGAGCTTTCTATACTAGTATAATATGTCTCTCCTAGATAAACACACTTAAATAATGGAATCTATATATATATATATTCCCATAGATGATACCGTATTATCCTCCTTTATGTAGACATATTAGCACTCACCCCGGGATTACTCATATATCATCTACATGGAAGATTCCTATATCCAACACTAGAGAAATAGGCTCATTATTCAATAAGATAATTACCAGAAATACACCTCCGTCTCCTCAACTTTCTTCCTCCAACTGTTTAAGAAATAAAAAAAAATACCAATATTACACATAATTGTTCTGGAAAGGAATATAAAATATACTATTGTTCTCTGTTATAATATACGAAACAGTCGATACAAGGAGGAGGAGTTTCTCATAGCAACCAATCAGATTGCAGCTTTTATATATGGTATATTTTCCCTGGGCTTTGATTGCCTGATGGGAAAACGTGAGTGGTGATGTCAAAAGGGATCCTACATAAAAACAGGGTTGTGTCTAGAACATTTTTTCATAAAGCCTCCACACCCCAGGAGGCAAAAGCATTTTTCATTACTATCAATGCCTACTGCTTTCTGTGACTGAATAATACCCCCATACAGTGAATACCACCATACACTAACTGAATAATACCCCCACATCACCATACAGTTATGTCATTACAGTTTGATTCGTGGAGCCCCAAACTTTAAAACTACCACCAATCGAGGGACATCGGCTCTATCAAGTACAGCCGTCCTTATCAGGAACGTTGCATATGGTTTACTGTTTACTCAGGCACAGGGGCTCGTCCATATGATCTACTGTGCCTGGTACTACAGCTCAAGGCATCTCCTTCCTGTAAGGCATAGCCATACTCATATGTACAGGGCCGTTTCTGTGCAGATTAGACCCCGGTCAGACCCACACAGATCAAACATTCTAAGAATAGGCCATCGAATGTTAAATTCCAGGTAGTGAAGGGGTAACTTCCTTTGTGGTCTAGGGTATTAACCCCTTTGCGCAGCACAACGTAATAGCACGTCGTGGGGCTGAAGGTGATGTATCGAGGGGGCTCACGCGCTGAGCCCACTCCATATGCTGTGGGTATCAGCTGTGTATTACAGTTGACACCCAGTACTAACGGCCAGGAACAGTGATCGCAATGTTCCTGGCCGTGTAAACCGTCAAATGCTGCGGTAAAAAAAAAAGTTTAAAGAGAGGGAGCGGCCCCGTCCGACACCTCGTCTTCCTCCCACAACGCGATCGTAGGGTGCTGATGGTTGTAATGGCAGCCCAGGGCCCTAATAAAGGCCCCGAGGTCTGCTTTCACTCTGCCTCTGTTAAAGGGAATGTGACGCTAGAAAAAAATGTTGTTTTTTTTTAGCTAAACAATTAGTGTATAGGTGATTAAACATTGTTCTAATTTTTTTAATTTTTTTCACGAGTCAGGAAATATTATAAATTAGATTCTAATTTATAATATTTCCCAGTGCTGGTCACTAGATGGAGCAATTCTCAAAATTGCAGCATTGCATGTGGTAAAGCAACCACATTGCTTTATGCTGCAAAATTTGAGAAAACTCACTCGCTCTAGTGAGCTCTCAGAATCCCCCCTCCTTTATCCTGGCTAGTGCCGGGAGAAACGAGGGGATTGAACGGTCAAACCTCCTACACTGTGTGTCGCCATTTTTTGAGCTAACACACAGTGTAGTAGGTTTACATACACTAGTAAACACACAGTAAAACACTTACATACACAGCATTATACTGTGTGGGGCACCTATAGGATGCATTATAATGTATGGGGGCATTGTACTGTATAGGACAGCTAAGGGGGGCATTATACTGTGTGGGGCATTATACTGTATAGGACAGCTAAGGGGGGCATTATACTGTATGGGGGCATTAAACTGTATGGGACAGCTAAGGGGGGCATTATACTGTATGTGGCAGCTATGGGGGCTTTATACTGTATGTGGCAGCAATGGGGGGCATGATACTGTATGGGACAGCTATGGGGCATTATACTATATTGCACATTATAGTGCATGGGGCAGCTATGGGTGTCATTATACTGTATGGGGGCATTATACTGTCTGTGGCGGCATTATGGGGCATTATACTGTATGGGGCATTATATTGTATGGAGTGCATTATACTCTATGGGGGCATTATATTGTATGGGGCAGCTATGGGTCGCAATATACTGTGGGGGCAGCCATGGGGGGTATGATACTGTGGAGGCAGCTATGGGGGGCATTATACTGAGTGGTGGCATCTATGGGGCATTACACTGTGTGGGCAGCTATGGGGGCATTATGCTGTGTGTGGGCAGTTATGGGGGCATTATACCGTGTAGAGGCAGCTATGGGGCATTATACTGTGGGGTCAGCTATGGGAAGCATTATACTGTGGAGGCATTCATGGGGTCTGTCGTGCAAGGCGGCTGGGTAAGGTGTGCATGCAGTAATTTAATAATACCACCATATAGTAACTGAATAATACCACAATACACTGACTGACTAATACCTCCATACAGTGACTATATAATACTACCATGCAGTAACTGAATAATACCACCATACACTGACTGAATAATACCTCCATACAGTGACTAAATAATACCACCATACAGTGACTAAATAATACCACCATACAGTGACTGAATAATACCACCATACAGTAACTGAATAATAACACCATACACTGACTGAATAATACCTCCATACAGTGACTATATAATACTACCAAGCAGTAACTGAATAATACCACCATTCACTGACTGAATAATACCTCCATACAGTGACTAAATAATACCACCATACAGTGACTAAATAATACCACCATACAGTGACTGAATAATACCACCATACAGTGACTGAATAATACCACCATACAGTAACTGAATAATACCACCATACACTGACTGAATAATACCTCCATACAGTGACTATAAAATACTACCATGCAGTAACTGAATAATACCACCATTCACTGACTGAATAATACCTCCATACAGTGACTAAATAATACCACCATACAGTGACTAAATAATACCACCATACAGTAACTGAATAATACCACCATACGCTGACTGAATAATAGCTGCAGACACTGACAGAATAATACCATAATACACTAAGGCCTCATTCACACGACAGGGTCCGAGTGTCGGCCGGGAAAATCGGCCGTTTTTGGCCGATTTTCCCGGCCGGTTTGCATCCGGTTTGCATCCGTTCCGGGCCGAGTTGCCGTTTTTACCGGCCGATTTGGACCCGATTTGCATCCGTTTTTTTCCCTGTCCGTTTTAAAATCGGATGAATTTAATTTCAATTTTTTGCCACACACAGCCCTTTGTAGATAATGCCACAGCCCCCCTGGTAGGTAATGCCACCCAGCCCCCTGTAGGTAATGACACACAGCCCCCTGTTGGTGATGCCACACAGCCCCCTGTAGGTCATGCCACACAGCCCCCTGTAGGTGATGCCACCAAGTCCCCTGTAGGTGATGCCACCAAGTCCCCTGTAGGTGATGCCACCAAGTCCCCTGTAGGTGATGCCACCAAGTCCCCTGTAGGTGATGCCACCCAGCCCCCTGTAGGCGATGCCACACAGCCCCTTGCAGGCGATGCCACCCTGCCCCCTGTAGGCGATGCCACCCTGCCCCCTGTAGGTGATGCCACCCAGCCCCCTGCAGGCGATGCCACCCTGCCTCCTGTAGGCGATGCCACCCTGCCCCCTGTAGGCGATGCCACCCAGCCCCCTGTAGGTGATGCCACCCAGCCTCCTGTAGGTGATGTCACCCAGCCCCCTGTAGGTGATGCCACCCAGCCCCCTGTAGGTGGTGCCACCAAGCCCCCTGTAGGTGGTGCCACCAAGCCCCCTGTAGGTGATGCCACCAAGTCCCCTGTAGGTGATGCCACTCAGCCCCCTGTAGGTTGCACCCATGCCCCCCTTCCAGGAGAAGTCACTGACTTCAAAGTCCATATATGGACAGTGGAGTCACTGACTTCTCCTGGAGAGGAATTCCCTGCCACAGGTCGGAAATTCCGCTTCAGAAGTGAGTGACGTCACTGTCCATATATGGACAGTGTAGTCACTCACTTCTCCTGTAGCGGAATCCCCGGCCATAGAGTCGGGGATTCCGCTGCAGAAGTGAGTGACATCGCTGTGTCCATATATGGACAGTGTAGTCACTTACTTCTTCTGTAGAGGCATCCCCGGCCATAGAGTCGGGGGATTCCGCTGCAGAAGTGAGTGACTTCGCTGTGTCCATATATGGACAGTGTAGTCACGCACTTCTCCTGTAGCGGAATCCCCAATCCCCGGTCGGGGATTGGGGATTTCGACTCCTACAGGGAGCAAAAAAAGACCCTCCTCCTCCTCCTCACATGCACTCTGCACTGTGAGGAGGAGGAGAGAGAGTGCGCGAGCGACAGTAGACCCGGCCATCACTCAGGACATATTCCGGTGATGGCCGTGTATTACCCGGCCCCATAGACTTCTATGGGAGCCGGGCGGCCGGGTACCCAGCCGAAAATAGGGCATTTCCCATTTTTTGACGGCCGGTTCTCCCGGCCATCAAAAAATTGGTCGTGTGAATAGCCCCATTAGGGGTCTATTGTTCCTAATGCAGCCGGGTGCCGGCCGATTTATTAACGGCCGGCACCCGGCCGGGAAACCCTGTCGTGTGAATTCTGCCTAACTCAATAATACCTCCATACAGTGACTGAATAATACCACCATAGAGTGACTGAATAACACCACCATTCAGTGACTGAATAATACCACCATACAGTGACTGAATAATACCACCATACAGTGACTAAATAATACCTCCATACAGTGACTAAATAATACCTCCATACAGTGACTGAATAATACCACCATACACTGACTGAATAATACCACCATACAGTGACTGAATAATAGCTCCAAACAGTAACTGAATAATAACTCCATACAGTAACTGAATAATACCACCATACAGTGACTGTATAGTAGCTCCATACAGTCAATGAATAATACCTCCATACAGTCAATGAATAATACCTCCATACAGTATTTGAATAATACCTCCATACAGTGACTGAATACCACCATACAGTGACTAAATAATACCACCGTACAGTGACTAAATAATACCACCATACAGTTACTGAATAATACCACCATACAGTGACTGAATAATACCACCATACAGTGACTGAATAATTACACCGTACAGTGACTAAATAATACCACCATAGAGTGACTTAATAATACCACCATGTAGTGACTGAATAATTCCACCATGTAGTGACTGAATAATACCACCATGCTGGATCTATTGCACTAAGAATACCAGTGGTGCCCTGCAGACGCCATTGACTTTTAATGGGTCAGCTGGGCTCCGCCGAAGTGTCCGTCATTTTGACAGGAAAAATATAATCCTTTTTGTTCTACAGACTTACGGTATTTCCTCATGGGTAATCCAAAAAGGATCATCTTCATATCCTGATGGCCTGGAAGAGAAAATACAAATCCAGTTAGAATAACAAAACTGAAACCTACCAAAAAAATCATCTATCATATTTGGCAAGGATGTGGTGTCCGAGGCACAGTTAGCTCTGCCCACAGCCCGACCTGCAAGAAGCCTGTGAGGAAGGAGATGTGAGTGCTCAGTCTATCTGTTGTTTGTGCCTTCATTTGTCTGTGAGTCTGAGTGTTTGTGTGTGTATAAATTCCAGTATGTGGGTATGTGTGTGTGTGTGTGTGTGTGTGTGTGTGTGTGTGTCTAAGTGCCTATATATGTATCTGTATAGTGGCGTAGCTATAGAGATCGCATCGGTCGCAGCTGCGACCGGGCCACCAAGCCTGTGGAGCCCGCAGGGCCCCGTTGCCACCCAGTGCTGACCGCTCTTCCAACTGTATTTGCGTCCTCAGGACGCAAATACAGTTCAGTGCAATGCTGGAGTCCTGCTCCAGTATTCACTGTGCCGCGAGCGGCTCGGCGCAGGCAGGCGCGATGTAGTGAGTCACTCACAGCACAGACCGGAGGAGAAGGATTCTCCACCCATCGTGGGAATGGGGATAGGTAAGTAATTATGTTATTATTTTTCTATTAGGTATGTACATATGGGGGCATTATACTGGGTATGGGAGGGGGGCTCATATGGTAGCTGCTGAGGGGGCATCATACTATATGGGGGGCATTATACTGTATGGAACAGCTATGGGGGGCATTATAATCTATGGGGCAGCTATATGGGGCATTATACTGTATGGGGGCATTATACTGTATAGGACAGCTGAGGGGGCATTATACTGTATGGGGGGCATTATACTGTATGGGACTTCTAAGGGGGGTATTATAATGTATGGGGGGCATTATACTGTATAGGACAGCTAAAGGTGGAATTTTACTGTATGTGGGCATTATTTTGTATGTGGCAGCTATAGAGGGAATTATACTGTATGGGGAGCATTATACTGTGTGGGGCAGCTATAGGATGCATTATACTGTATGGGGGCATTGTACTGTATAAGACAGCTAAGGGGGGCATTATACTGTGTGGGGCATTATACTGTATAGGACAGCTAAGGGGGGCATTATACTGTATGTGGCAGCTATGGAGGGCATTCTACTGTATGGGGGCATTATACTGTATGTGGCAGTAATGGAGGGCATAATACTGTATGGGGGCATTATACTGTATAGGACAGCTAAGGGGTGAATTATACTGTATGGGGCATTATATTGTATGGGACTGCTATGGGGGGGCATTATACTGTACTGTGCAGATATAGGGGGCATTATACTGTATAGGGCATTATACTGTATGTGGCAGCTATGTAGGGCACTATAGTGTATGGGGGAATTATACTGAATGGGGCAGCTATAGGGGCAATATACTGTACGAAGCAGCTATAGGGGGCATTATACTGTATGGGGGCATTATACTGTATGTGGCAGCAATGGAGGGCATTATACTGTATGGGGGCATTATACTGTATAGGACAGCTAAGGGGCATTTTACTATATGGAGGGCATTATACTGTATGGGATAGCTATTGGGGGCTTTATACTGTATGGGGCAGCTATAAGGGGGCTTAAAATACTGTATGGGGGCAATATACTGTATGTGGCAGCTATGGTGGGCATTATACTGTATGGGGGCACTATACTGTATGGGGGCATTATACTGTATGTGACAGCTATGGGGGCTTTATACTGTATGTGGCAGCAATGGGGGGCATGATACTGTATGGGACAGCTATGGGGCATTATACTATATTGGACATTATAGTGCATGGGGCAGCTATGGGTGTCATTATACTGTATGGGGGCATTATACTGTATGTGGCGGCAATAGGGGGCATTATACTGTATGGGGCATTATATTGTATGGAGTGCATTATACTCTATGGGGGCATTATATTGTATGGGGCAGCTATGGGTCGCAATATACTGTGGGGGCAGCCATGGGGGGTATGATACTGTGGAGGTAGCTATGGGGGGCATTATACTGAGTGGTGGCATCTATGGGGCATTACACTGTGTGGGCGGCTATGGGGGCATTATGCTGTGTGTGGGCAGTTATGGGGGCATTATACCGTGTAGGGGCAGCTATGGGGCATTATACTGTGGGGTCAGCTATGGGAGGCATTATACTGTGGAGGCATTCATGGGGTCTGTCGTGCAAGGCGGCTGGGTAAGGTGTGCATGCAGTAATTAAATAATACCACCATATAGTAACTGAATAATACCACCATACACTGACTGAATAATACCTCCATACAGTGACTAAATAATACCACCATGCAGTGACTGAATAATACCTCCATACAGTGACTAAATAATACCACCATACAGTGACTGAATAATACCACCATACAGTAACTGAATAATACCACCATACACTGACTGAATAATACCTCCATACAGTGACTATATAATACTACCATGCAGTAACTGAATAATACCACCATTCACTGACTGAATAATACCTCCATACAGTGACTAAATAATACCACCATACAGTGACTAAATAATACCACCATACAGTGACTGAATAATACCACCATACAGTAACTGAATAATACCACCATACACTGACTGAATAATACCTCCATACAGTGACTATATAATACTACCATGCAGTAACTGAATAATACCACCATTCACTGACTGAATAATACCTCCATACAGTGACTAAATAATACCACCATACAGTGACTAAATAATACCACCATACACTGACTGAATAATAGCTGCAGACACTGACAGAATAATACCACCATACACTAAGGCCTCATTCACACGACAGGGTCCGAGTGTCGGCCGGGAAAATCGGCCGTTTTTGGCCGATTTTCCCGGCCGGTTTGCATCCGGTTTGCATCCGTTCCGGGCCGAGTTGCCGTTTTTACCGGCCGATATGGACCCGATTTGCATCCGTTTTTTTCCCTGTCCGTTTTAAAATCGGATGAATTTTATTTACATTTTTTGCCACACACAGCCCTTTGTAGATAATGCCACATCCCCCCTGATAGATAAATGCCACCCAGCCCCCTGTAGGTAATGCCACACAGCCCCCTGTAGGTAATGCCACACAGCCCCCTGTAGGTAATGCCACACAGCCCCCTGTAGGTAATGCCACACAGCCCCCGGTTGGTGATGCCACACAGCCCCCTGTTGGTGATGCCACACAGCCCTCTGTAGGTGATGCCACACAGCCCCCTGTAGGTGATGCCACACAGCCAGCCCCCTGTAGGTAATGCCACCAAGTCCCCTGTAGGTGATGCCACCAAGTCCCCTGTAGGTGATGCCACCAAGTCCCCTGTAGGTGATGCCACCAAGTCCCCTGTAGGTGATGCCACCCAGCCCCCTGTAGGTGATGCCACCCAGCCCCCTGTAGGCGATGCCACACAGCCACCTGTAGGCGATGCCACACAGTCACCTGTAGGCGATGCCACCCTGCCCTCTGCAGGTGATGCCACACAGCCCCCTGCAGGCGATGCCACACAGCCCCTTGCAGGCGATGCCACCCTGCCCCCTGTAGGTGATGCCACCCTGCCCCCTGTAGGTGATGCCACACAGCCCACTTTAGGCGATGCCACCCAGCCCCCTGCAGGCGATGCCACCCTGCCTCCTGTAGGCGATGCCACCCTGCCCCCTGTAGGCGATGACACCCAGCCCCCTGTAGGCGATGCCACCCAGCCCCCTGTAGGGGATGCCACCCAGCCCCCTGTAGGTGATGCCACCCAGCCCCCTGTAGGTGGTGCCACCAGGCCCTCTGTAGGTGGTGCCACCAAGCCCGCTGTAGGTGATGCCACCAAGTCCCATGTAGGTGATGCCACACAGCCCCCTGTAGGTTGCACCCATCCCCCCCTTCCAGGAGAAGTCACTGACTTCATTGTCCATATATGGACAGTGGAGTCACTGACTTCTCCTGGAGAGGAATTCCCTGCCACAGGTCGGGAATTCTGCTTTAGAAGTGAGTGACGTCACTGTCCATATATGGACAGTGTAGTCACTCACTTCTCCTGTAGCGGAATCCCCGGCCATAGAGTCGGGGATTCCGCTGCAGAAGTGAGTGACATCGCTGTGTCCATATATGGACAGTGTAGTCACTCACTTCTCCTGTAGCGGAATCCCTGGCCATAGAGTCGGGGATTCCGCTGCAGAAGTGAGTGACATCGCTGTGTCCATATATGGACAGTGTAGTCACTCACTTCTCCTGTAGCGGAATCCCCGGCCATAGAGTCGGGGATTCAGCTGCAGAAGTGAGTGACATCGCTGTGTCCATATATGGACAGTGTAGTTACTTACTTCTCCTGTAGCGGCATCCCCGGCCATAGAGTCGGGGATTCCGCTGCAGAATTGAGTGACATCGCTGTGTCCATATATGGACAGTGTAGTCACTTACTTCTCCTGTAGCGGCATCCCCGACCATAGAGTCGGGGGATTCCGCTGCAGAAGTGAGTGACTTCGCTGTGTCCATATATGGACAGTGTAGTCACGCACTTCTCCTGTAGCGGAATCCCCAATCCCCGGTCGGGGATTGGGGATTTCGACTCCTACAGGGTGCAAAAAAAGACCCTCCTCCTCCTCCTCACATGCACACTGCACTGTGAGGAGGAGGAGAGAGAGTGCGCGAGCGACGGTAGACCCGGCCATCACTCAGGACATATTCCGGTGATGGCCGTGTATTACCCGGCCCCATAGACTTCTATGGGAGCCGGGCGGCCGGGTACCCGGCCGAAAATAGGGCATGCCCCATCTTTTGACGGCCGGTTTTGCCGGCCGTCAAAAAATTGGTCGTGTAAATAGCCCCATTAGGGTTCTATTGTTCCTAATGCAGCCGGGTGCCGGCCGATTTATGAACGGCCGGCACCCGGCCGGGAAACCCTGTCGTGTGAATTCCGCCTAACTGAATAATACCTCCATACAGTGACTGAATAATACCACCATAGAGTGACTGAATAATACCACCATTCAGTGACTGAATAATACCACAATACAGTGACTGAATAATACCACCATACAGTGACTAAATAATACCTCCTCCATACAGTGACTAAATAATACCTCCATACAGTGACTGAATAATACCACCATACACTGACTGAATAATACCACCATACAGTGACTGAATAATAGCTCCAAACAGTAAATGAATAATAACTCCATACTGTAACTGAATAATACCACCATACAGTGACTGTATAGTAGCTCCATACAGTCAATGAATAATACCTCCATACAGCCAATGAATAATACCTCCATACAGTATTTGAATAATACCTCCATACAGTGACTGAATACCACCATTCACTGACTGAATAATACCACCATACAGTGACTAAATAATACCACCATACAGTTACTGAATAATACCACCATACAGTGACTGAATAATACCACCATACAGTGACTGAATAATACCACCATACAGTGACTGAATAATACCACCATACAGTGACTGAATAATACCACCGTACAGTGACTAAATAATACCACCATAGAGTGACTTAATAATACCACCATGCAGTGACTGAATAATACCACCATGTAGTGACTGAATAATACCACCATGCTGGATCTATTGCACTAAGAATACCAGTGGTGCCCTGCAGACACCATTGACTTTTAATGGGTCAGGTGGGCTCCGCCGAAGTGTCCGTCATTTTGACAGGAAAAATATAATCCTTTTTGTTGTACAGACTTACATTTCCTCAAGGGTAATCCAAAAAGGATAATCTCCAAATTCTGATGGCCTGGAAGAGAAAATACAAATCCAGTTAGAATAACAAAACTGAAACCTACCAAAAAAATCATCTATCATATTTGGCAAGGATGTGGTGTCCGAGGCACAGTTAGCTCTGCCCACAGCCCGACCTGCAAGAAGCCTGTGAGGAAAGAGATGTGAGTGCTCAGTCTGTCTGTTGTTTGTGCCTCCATTTGTCTGTGAGTCTGAGTGTTTGTGTGTGTATAAATTCCAGTATGTGGGTATGTGTGTGTGTGTGTGTGTGTGTGTGTGTGTGTGTGTCTAAGTGCCTATATATGTATCTGTATAGTGGCGTAGCTATAGAGATCGCATCGGGCGCAGCTGCGACCGGGCCTCCAAGCCTGTGGAGCCCGCAGGGCCCCGTTGCCACCCAGTGCTGACCGCTCTTCCAACTGTATTTGCGTCCTCAGGACGCAAATACAGTTCAGTGCAATGCTGGAGTCCTGCTCCAGTATTCACTGTGCCGCGAGCGGCTCGGCGCAGGCAGGCGCGATGTAGTGAGTCACTCACAGCACAGACCGGAGGAGAAGGATTCTCCACCCATCGTGGGAATGGGGATAGGTAAGTTATTATGTTTTTTTCTATTAGGTATGTACATATGGGGGCATTATACTTGGTATGGGAGGGGGGCTCATATGGTAGCTGCTGAGGGGGCATCATACTATATGGGGGGCATTATACTGTATGGAACAGCTATGGGGGGCATTATAATCTATGGGGCAGCTATATGGGGCATTATACTGTATAGGACAGCTGAGGGGGCATTATACTGTATGGGGGCATTATACTGTATGGGACTTCTAAGGGGGAATTATACTGTATGGGGGGCATTATACTGTATGGGACGTCTAAGGGGGCATTATAATGTATGGGGGCCATTATACTGTATAGGACAGCTAAAGGTGGCATTTTACTGTATGTGGGCATTATTTTGTATGTGGCAGCTATAGAGGGCATTATACTGTATGGGGAGCATTATACTGTGTGGGGCAGCTATAGGATGCATTATACTGTATGGGGGCATTGTACTGTATAGGACAGCTAAGGGGGGCATTATAATGTGTGGGGCATTATACTATATAGGACAGCTAAGGGGGGCATTATACTGTATGGGGGCATTATACTGTATAGGACAGCTAAGGGGGCATTATACTGTATGTGGCAGCTATGGAGGGCATTCTACTGTATGGGGAGCATTATACTAAATGGGGCAGCTATAGGGGGCATTATACTGTATGGGGGCATTATACTGTATGTGGCAGTAATGTAGGGCCTAATACTGTATGGGGGCATTATACTGTATAGGACAGCTAAGGGGGGAATTATACTGTATGGGGCATTATATTGTATGGGACAGCTATGGGGGGCATTATACTGTACTGTGCAGATATAGGGGGCATTATACTGTATAGGGCATTATACTGTATGTGGCAGCTATGTAGGGCACTATAGTGTATGGGGGAATTATACTGAATGGGGCAGCTATAGGGGGCATTATACCGTATGGGGGCAATATACTGTACGGAGCAGCTATAGGGGGCATTATACTGTATGGGGGCATTATACTGTATGTGGCAGCAATGGAGGGCATTATACTGTATGGGGGCATTATACTGTATAGGACAGCTAAGGGGGCATTTTACTATATGGAGGGCATTATACTGTATGGGATAGCTATTGGGGGCATTATACTGTATGGGGCAGCTATAAGGGGGCTTAAAATACTGTATGGGGGCAATATACTGTATGTGGCAGCTATGGTGGGCATTATATTGTATGGGGGCACTATACTGTATGGGGGCATTATACTGTATGGGACAGCTATGGGGGCTTTATACTGTATGTGGCAGCAATGGGGGGCATGATACTGTATGGGACAGCTATGGGGCATTATACTATATTGGACATTATAGTGCATGGGGCAGCTATGGGTGTCATTATACTGTATGGGGGCATTATACTGTATGTGGCGGCAATAGGGGGCTTTATACTGTATAGGGCATTATATTGTATGGAGTGCATTATACTCTATGGGGGGCATTATATTGTATGGGGCAGCTATGGGTCGCAATATACTGTGGGGGCAGCCATGGGGGGGCATGATACTGTGGAGGCAGCTATGGGGAGCATTATACTGTGTGGTGGCATCTATGGGGCATTACACTGTGTGGGCAGCTATGGGGGCATTATGCTGTGTGTGGGCAGTTATGGGGGCATTATACAGTGTGGGGACAGCTATGGGGCATTATACTGTGGGGTCAGCTATGGGAGGCATTATACTGTGGAGGCATTCATGGGGTCTGTCGTGCAAGGCGGCTGGGTAAGGTGTGCGCAGGGGTCTGGTGCTGTTAGGAAGGAGTAGGGGGTCCAAGCTGAATTTTTGCTCCAGGGCCCTTTAGCTACGCCCCTGTATCTGTAAGTGTATATATTTCTGTGTGTGCATCTACTACATTATCTGTGTTCAGAGTTATGACTGTGTGTTATCTGTGGTGTTACATAGGACTGCAGGTGATATCTACTACATTATCTGTACTCAGAGAGTTATCACTGTGTGTTATCTGTGGTGTTACATAGGACTGCAGGTGACATCTACTACATTATCTGTACTAAGAGTTATCACAGTGTGTTATCTGTGGTGTTACATAGGACTGCAGGTGACACTACTACATTATCTGTACTCAGAACGTTATCACTGTGTTATCTGTGGTGTTACATAGGACTGCATGTAACACTACTACATTATCTGTACTCAGAAATTTATCACTGTGTTATCTGTGGTGTTACATAGGACTGCAGGTGACACTACTACATTATCTGTACTCAGAAATTTATCACTGTGTTATCTGTGGTGTTACATAGGACTGCATGTAACATCTACATTATCTGTACTCAGAGTTATCACTGGGTGTAGAGCTGGTTGATTTTTCCCAAAAAATAAAATCTAGATTTTTGTCAATCATTTTTGATTTGATTCAAGATTTTCTTATTTTTAGGAGTAATTAAGGAATTACTATGCATGCAATTCCCATATCTCAAAAAAAATACCAGGACACAATTCTTTACATTAGAGTTATCCAATAATATATATTGATTATCAGGATTGTCCCTCAGCTGCTACGTGTGATCATGCTCACTTATAAAAGGCACAATGCTGATAATCATCATATATATATATATTTGGCTCAGAGAATAAGAAGAGCAACTATGAGTGCAGAGGAACGCCAGGAACAACGAGAAACCACTTCCCAAAACAAGGCGTTAAGAAGGCAAAACCCTGAAGTAAGACGACCCTGTAATGAAGAACGTCGTTCTCAAAGAGCACAATTATAAATACTTATCATTCCTTTTACTAGCAAACCCGTGTAACGAGCTTTCTATACTAGTATAATATGTCTCTCCTAGATAAACACACTTAAATAATGGAATCTATATATATATATATTCCCATAGATGATACCGTATTATCCTCCTTTATGTAGACATATTAGCACTCACCCCGGGATTACTCATATATCATCTACATGGAAGATTCCTATATCCAACACTAGAGAAATAGGCTCATTATTCAATAAGATAATTACCAGAAATACACCTCCGTCTCCTCAACTTTCTTCCTCCAACTGTTTAAGAAATAAAAAAAAATACCAATATTACACATAATTGTTCTGGAAAGGAATATAAAATATACTATTGTTCTCTGTTATAATATACGAAACTGTCGATACAAGGAGGAGGAGTTTCTCATAGCAACCAATCAGATTGCAGCTTTTATATATGGTATATTTTCCCTGGGCTTTGATTGCCTGATGGGAAAACGTGAGTGGTGATGTCAAAAGGGATCCTACATAAAAACAGGGTTGTGTCTAGAACATTTTTTCATAAAGCCTCCACACCCCAGGAGGCAAAAGCATTTTTCATTACTATCAATGCCTACTGCTTTCTGTGACTGAATAATACCCCCATACAGTGAATACCACCATACACTAACTGAATAATACCCCCACATCACCATACAGTTATGTCATTACAGTTTGATTCGTGGAGCCCCAAACTTTAAAACTACCACCAATCGAGGGACATCGGCTCTATCAAGTACAGCCGTCCTTATCAGGAACGTTGCATATGGTTTACTGTTTACTCAGGCACAGGGGCTCGTCCATATGATCTACTGTGCCTGGTACTACAGCTCAAGGCATCTCCTTCCTGTAAGGCATAGCCATACTCATATGTACAGGGCCGTTTCTGTGCAGATTAGACCCCGGTCAGACCCACACAGATCAAACATTCTAAGAATAGGCCATCGAATGTTAAATTCCAGGTAGTGAAGGGGTAACTTCCTTTGTGGTCTAGGGTATTAACCCCTTTGCGCAGCACAACGTAATAGCACGTCGTGGGGCTGAAGGTGATGTATCGAGGGGGCTCAAGCGCTGAGCCCACTCCATATGCTGTGGGTATCAGCTGTGTATTACAGTTGACACCCAGTACTAACGGCCAGGAACAGCGATCGCAATGTTCCTGGCCGTGTAAACCGTCAAATGCTGCGGTAAAAAAAAAAGTTTAAAGAGAGGGAGCGGCCCCGTCCGACACCTCGTCTTCCTCCCACAACGCGATCGTAGGGTGCTGATGGTTGTAATGGCAGCCCAGGGCCCTAATAAAGGCCCCGAGGTCTGCTTTCACTCTGCCTCTGTTAAAGGGAATGTGACGCTAGAAAAAGATGTTGGTTTTTTTTAGTTAAACAATTAGTGTATAGGTGATTAAACATTGTTCTAATTTTTTTAATTTTTTTCACGAGTCAGGAAATATAATAAATTTAATTCTAATTTATAATATTTCCCAGTGCTGGTCACTAGATGGAGCAATTCCCAAAATTGCAGCATTGCATGTGGTAAAGCAACCACATTGCTTTATGCTGCAAAATTTGAGAAAACTCACTCGCTCTAGTGAGCTGTCAGAATCCACCCTCCTTTATCCTGGCTAGTGCCGGGAGAAACGAGGGGATTGAACGGTCAAACCTCCTACACTGTGTGCCGCCATTTTTTGAGCTAACACACAGTGTAGTAGGTTTACATACACTAGTAAACACACAGTAAAACACTTACATACACAGCATTATACTGTGTGGGGCAGCTATGAGATGCATTATACTGTATGGGGGCATTGTACTGTATAGGACAGCTAAGGGGGGCATTATACTGTGTGGGGCATTATACTGTATAGGACAGCTAAGGGGGGCATTATACTGTATGGGGGCATTATACTGTATAGGACAGCTAAGGGGGGCATTATACTGTATGTTGGCAGCTATGGGGGCTTTATACTGTATGTGGCAGCAATGGGGGGCATGATACTGTATGGGACAGCTATGGGGCATTATACTATATTGGACATTATAGTGCATGGGGCAGCTATGGGTGTCATTATACTGTATGGTGGCATTATACTGTATGTGGCGGCAATAGGGGGCATTATACTGTATGGGGCATTATATTGTATGGAGTGCATTATACTCTATGGGGGCATTATATTTTATGGGGCAGCTATGGGTCGCAATATACTGTGGGGCAGCCATGGGGGTATAATACTGTGGAGGCAGCTATGGGGGGCATTATACTGAGTGGTGGCATCTATGGGGCATTACACTGTGTGGGCAGCTATGGGGCAATAATGCTGTGTGTGGGCAGTTATGGGGGCATTATACCATGTAGGGGCAGTTATGGGGCATTATACTGTGGGGTCAGCTATGGGAGGCATTATACTGTGGAGGCATTCATGGGGTCTGTCGTGCAAGGCGGCTGGGTAAGGTGTGCATGCAGTAATTGAATAATACCACCATATAGTAACTGAATAATACCACAATACACTGACTGAATAATACCTCCATACAGTGACTATATAATACTACCATGCAGTAACTGAATAATACCACCATACACTGACTGAATAATACCTCCATACAGTGACTAAATAATACCACCATACAGTGACTAAATAATACCACCATACAGTGACTGAATAATACCACCATACAGTAACTGAATAATAACACCATACACTGACTGAATAATAGCTGCAGACACTGACAGAATAATACCACCATACACTAAGGCCTCATTCACACGACAGGGCCCCACTGGTAGGTAATGCCACCCAGCCCCCTGTAGGTAATGCCACACAGCCCCCTGTTGGTAATGCCACACAGCCCCCTGTTGGTGATGCCACACAGCCCTCTGTAGGTCATGCCACACAGCCCCCTGTAGGTCATGCCACACAGCCCCCTGTAGGTAATGCCACCAAGTCCCCTGTAGGTGATGCCACCAAGTCCCCTGTAGGTGATGCCACCAAGTCCCCTGTAGGTGATGCCACCCAGTCCCCTGTAGGTGATGCCACCCAGCCCCCTGTAGGTGATGCCACCCAGCCCCCTGTAGGTGATGCCACCCAGCCCCCTGTAGGTGATGCCACCCAGCCACCTGTAGGCGATACCACACAGCCACCTGTAGGGGATGCCACACAGCCACCTGTAGGGGATGCCACACAGCCCCCTGCAGGCGATGCCACACAGCCCCCTGCAGGCGATGCCACACAGCCCCTGCAGGCGATGCCACCCTGCCCCCTGTAGGCGATGCCACCCTGTCCCCTGTAGGCGATGCCACCCAGCCCCCTGCAGGCGATGCCACCCTGCCTCCTGTAGGCGATGCCACCCTGCCCCCTGTAGGCGATGCCACCCAGCCCCTTGTAGGCGATGCCACCCAGCCCCCTGTAGGCGATGCCACCCAGCCCCCTGTAGGTGGCGCCACCCAGCCCCCTGTAGGTGATGCCACCAAGCCCCCTGTAGGTGATGCCACCAAGTCCCCTGTAGGTGATGCCACACAGCCCATGTAGGTTGCACCCATCCCCCCCTTCCAGGAGAAGTCACTGACTTCAATGTCCATATATGGACAGTGGAGTCACTGACTTCTCCTGGAGAGGAATTCCCTGCCACAGGTCGGGAATTCCGCTTCAGAAGTGAGTGACGTCACTGTCCATATATGGACAGTGTAGTCACTCACTTCTCCTGTAGCGGAATCCCCGGCCATAGAGTCGGGGATTCCGCTGCAGAAGTGAGTGACATCGCTGTGTCCATATATGGACAGTGTAGTCACTCACTTCTCCTGTAGCGGAATCCCCGGCCATAGAGTCGGGGATTCAGCTGCAGAAGTGAGTGACATTGTTGTGTCCATATATGGACAGTGTAGTCACTCACTTCTCCTGTAGTGGAATCCCCGGCCATAGAGTCGGGGATTCAGCTGCAGAAGTGAGTGACATCGCTGTGTCCATATATGGACAGTGTAGTCACTTACTTCTCCTGTAGCTGCATCCCCGGCCATAGAGTCGGGGATTCCGCTGCAGAAGTGAGTGACATCGCTGTGTCCATATATGGACAGTGTAGTCACTTACTTCTCCTGTAGCGGCATCCCCGGCCATAGAGTCGGGGGATTCCGCTGCAGAAGTGAGTGACTTCGCTGTGTCCATATATGGACAGTGTAGTCACGCACTTCTCCTGTAGCGGAATCCCCAATCCCCGGTCGGGGATTGGGGATTTCGACTCCTACAGGGAGCAAAAAAAGACCCTCCTCCTCCTCACATGCACTCTGTACTGTGAGGAGGAGGAGAGAGAGTGCGCGAGCGACGGTAGACTCGGCCATCACTCAGGACATATTCCGGAGATGGCCGTGTATTACCTGGCCCCATAGACTTCTATGGGAGCCGGGCGGCCGGGCACCCGGCCGAAAATAGGGAATGTCCCATTTTTTGACGGCCGGTTTTCCCGGCCGTCAAAAAATTGGTCGTGTAAATAGCCCCATTAGGGTTCTATTGTTCCTAATGCAGCCGGGTGCCGGCCGATTTATGAACGTCCGGCACCCGGCCGGGAAACCCTGTCGTGTGAATTCCGCCTAAATGAATAATACGTCCATACAGTGACTGAATAATACCTCCATAGAGTGACTAAATAATACCTCCATATAGTGACTAAATAATACCTCCATACAGTGACTGAATAATACCACCATACACTGACTGAATAATACCACCATACAGTGACTGAATAATAGCTCCAAACAGTAAATGAATAATAACTCCATACAGTAACTGAATAATACCACCATACAGTGACTGTATAGTAGCTCCATACAGTCAATGAATAATACCTACATACAGCCAATGAATAATACCTCCATACAGTATTTGAATAATACCTCCATACAGTGACTGAATACCACCATTCACTGACTGAATAATACCACCATACAGTGACTAAATAATACCACCATACAGTTACTGAATAATACCACCATACAGTGACTGAATAATACCACCATACAGTGACTGAATAATACCACCGTACAGTGACTAAATAATACCACCATAGAGTGACTTAATAATACCACCATGCAGTGACTGAATAATACCACCATGTAGTGACTTAATAATACCACCATGCTGGATCTATTGCACTAAGAATACCAGTGGTGCCCTGCAGACGCCATTGACTTTTAATGGGTCAGCTGGGCTCCGCCGAAGTGTCCGTCATTTTGACAGGAAAAATATAATCCTTTTTGTTCTACAGACTTACGGTATTCCCTCAATGGTAATCCAAAAAGGATCATCTCCAAATTCTGATGGCCTGGAAGAGAAAATACAAATCCAGTTAGAATAACAAAACTGAAACCTACCAAAAAAATCATCTATCATATTTGGCAAGGATGTGGTGTCCTAGGCACAGTTAGCTCTGCCCACAGCCCGACCTGCAAGAAGCCTGTGAGGAAAGAAATGTGAGTGCTCAGTCTGTCTGTTGTTTGTGCCTCCATTAGTCTGTGAGTCTGAGTGTTTGTGTGTGTATACATTCCAGTATGTGGGTATGTGTGTCTTTGTTTGTGTGAGTGTGTGTGTGAGTGTGTGTGTGTGTGTGTGTGTGTGTGTGTGTGTGTGTGTGTGTGTGTGTGTCTGAGTGCCTATATATGTATCTGTATAGTGGCGTAGCTATAGATATCGCATCGGTCGCAGCTGCGACCGGGCCCCCAAGCCTGTGGAGCCCGCAGGGCCCCGTTGCCACCCAGTGCTGACCGCTCTTCCAACTGTATTTGCGAACTCAGGACGCAAATACAGTTCAGTGCAATGCTGGAGTCCTGCTCCAGTATTCACTGTGCCGCGAGCGGCTCGGCGCAGGCAGGCGCGATGTAGTGAGTCACTCACAGCACAGACCGGAGGAGAAGGATTCTCCACCCATCGTGGGAATGGGGATAGGTAAGTAATTTTGTTTTTTTCTATTAGGTATGTACATATGGGGGCATTATACTGGGTATGGGAGGGGGGCTCATATGGTAGCTGCTGAGGGGGCATCATACTATATGGGGGGGATTATACTGTATGGAACAGCTATGGGGGCATTATAATCTATGGGGCAGCTATATGGGGCATTATACTGTATAGGACAGCTGAGGGGGCATTATACTGTATGGGGGGCATTATACTGTATAGGACAGCTAAAGGTGACATTTTACTGTATGTGGGCATTATTTTGTATGTGGCAGCTATAGAGGGCATTATACTGTATGGGGAGCATTATACTGTGTGGGGCAGCTATAGGATGCATTATACTGTATGGGGGCATTGTACTGTATAGGACAGCTAAGGGGGGCATTATACTGTGTGGGGCATTATACTGTATACGACAGCTAAGGGGGGCATTATACTGTATGGGGGCATTATACCTTATATGACAGCTAAGGGGGGCATTATACTGTATGTGGCAGCTATGGAGGGCATTCTACTGTATGGGGAGCATTATACTGTATGGGGCAGCTATAGGGGGCATTATACTGTATGGGGGCATTATACTGTATGTGGCAGTAATGAAGGGCATAATACTGTATGGGGGCATTATACTGTATAGGACAGCTAAGGGGGGAATTATACTGTATGGGGCATTATATTGTATGGGACAGCTATGGGGGCATTATACTGTACTGTGCATATATAGGGGGCATTACACTGTATAGGGCATTATACTGTATGTGGCAGCTATGTAGGGCACTATAGTGTATGGGGGAATTATACTGAATGGGGCAACTATAGGGGGCATTATACCGTATGAGGGCAATATACTGTACGGAGCAGCTATAGGGGGCATTATACTGTATGGGGGCATTATACTGTATGTGGCAGAAATGGAGGGCATTATACTGTATGGGGGCATTATACTGTATAGGACAGCTAAGGAGGCATTTTACTATATGGAGGGCATTATACTGTATTGGATAGCTATTGGGGGCATTATACTGTATGGGGCAGCTATAAGGGGGCTTAAAATACTGTATGGGGGCAATATACTGTATGTGGCAGCTATGGTGGGCATTATACTGTATGGGGGCACTATACTGTATGGGGGCATTATACTGTATGGGACAGCTTTGGGGGCTTTATACTGTATGTGGCAGCAATGGGGGGCATGATACTGTATGGGACAGCTATGGGGCATTATACTATATTGGACATTATGGTGCATGGGGCAGCTATGGGTGTCATTATACTGTATGGGGGCATTATACTGTATGTGGCGGCAATAGGGGGCTTTATACTGTATAGGGCATTATATTGTATGGAGTGCATTATACTCTATGGGGGGGCATTACATTGTATGGGGCAGCTATGGGTCGCAATACTGTATAGGACAGCTAAGGAGGGCATTATACTGTATGTGGCAGCTATGGGGCATTACACTGTGGTGGCATCTATGGGGGCATTATGCTGTGTGTGGGCAGTTATGGGGGCATTATACCGTGTGGGGACAGCTATGGGGCATTATACTGTGGGGTCAGCTATGGGAGGCATTATACTGTGGAGGCATTCATGGGGTCTGTCGTGCAAGGCGGCTGGGTAAGGTGTGCGCAGGGGTCTGGTGCTGTTAGGAAGGAGTAGGGGGTCCAAGCTGAATTTTTGCTCCAGGGCCCTTTAGCTACGCCCCTGTATCTGTAAGTGTATATATTTCTGTGTGTGCATCTACTACATTATCTGTGTTCAGAGTTATGACTGTGTGTTATCTGTGGTGTTACATAGGACTGCAGGTGATATCTACTACATTATCTGTACTCAGAGAGTTATCACTGTGTGTTATCTGTGGTGTTACATAGGACTGCAGGTGATATCTACTACATTATCTGTAATCAGAGAGTTATCACTGTGTGTTATCTGTGGTGTTACATAGGACTGCAGGTGACATCTACTACATTATCTGTACTAAGAGTTATCACAGTGTGTTATCTGTGGTGTTACATAGGACTGCAGGTGACACTACTACATTATCTGTACTCAGAAAGTTATCACTGTGTTATCTGTGGTGTTACATAGGACTGCATGTAACATCTACATTATCTGTATTTTTGTCAATCATTTTTGATTTGATTCAAGATTTTCTTATTTTTAGGAGTAATTAAGGAATTACTGTGCATGCAATTCCCATATCCCCAAAAAAATACCAGGACACAATTCTTTACATTAGAGTTATCCAATAATATATATTGATTATCAGGATTGTCCCTCAGCTGCTACGTGTGATCATGCTCACTTATAAAAGGCACAATGCTGATAACCATCATATATATATATATTTGGCTCAGAGAATAAGAAGAGCAACTATGAGTGCAGAGGAACGCCAGGAACAACGAGAAACCACTTCCCAAAACATTAAGAAGGCAAAACCCTGAAGTAAGACGACCCTGTAATGAAGAACGTCGTTCTCAAAGAGCACAATTATAAATACTTATCATTCCTTTTACTAGCAAACCCGTGTAACGAGCTTTCTATACTAGTATAATATGTCTCTCCTAGATAAACACACTTAAATAATGGAATCTATATATATATATATTCCCATAGATGATACCGTATTATCGTCCTTTATGTAGACATATTAGCACTCACCCCGGGATTACTCATATATCATCTACATGGAAGATTCCTATATCCAACACTAGAGAAATAGGCTCATTATTCAATAAGATAATTACCAGAAATACACCTCCGTCTCCTCAACTTTCTTCCTCCAACTGTTTAAGAAATAAAAAAAAATACCAATATTACACATAATTGTTCTTGAAAGGAATATAAAATATACTATTGTTCTCTGTTATAATATACGAAACAGTCGATACAAGGAGGAGGAGTTTCTCATAGCAACCAATCAGATTGCAGCTTTTATATATGGTATATTTTCCCTGGGCTTTGATTGCCTGATGGGAAAACGTGAGTGGTGATGTCAAAAGGGATCCTACATAAAAACAGGGTTGTGTCTAGAACATTTTTTCATAAAGCCTCCACACCCCAGGAGGCAAAAGCATTTTTCATTACTATCAATGCCTACTGCTTTCTGTGACTGAATAATACCCCCATACAGTGAATACCACCATACACTAACTGAATAATACCCCCACATCACCATACAGTTATGTCATTACAGTTTGATTCGTGGAGCCCCAAACTTTAAAACTACCACCAATCGAGGGACATCGGCTCTATCAAGTACAGCCGTCCTTATCAGGAACGTTGCATATGGTTTACTGTTTACTCAGGCACAGGGGCTCGTCCATATGATCTACTGTGCCTGGTACTACAGCTCAAGGCATCTCCTTCCTGTAAGGCATAGCCATACTCATATGTACAGGGCCGTTTCTGTGCAGATTAGACCCCGGTCAGACCCACACAGATCAAACATTCTAAGAATAGGCCATCGAATGTTAAATTCCAGGTAGTGAAGGGGTATCTTCCTTTGTGGTCTATGGTATTAACCCCTTTGCGCAGCACAACGTAATAGCACGTCGTGGGGCTGAAGGTGATGTATCGAGGGGGCTCACGCGCTGAGCCCACTCCATATGCTGTGGGTATCAGCTGTGTATTACAGTTGACACCCAGTACTAACAGCCAGGAACAGCGATCGCAATGTTCCTGGCCGTGTAAACCGTCAAATGCTGCGGTAAAAAAAAAAGTTTAAAGAGAGGGAGCGGCCCCGTCCGACACCTCGTCTTCCTCCCACAACGCGATCGTAGGGTGCTGATGGTTGTCATGGCAGCCCAGGGCCCTAATAAAGGCCCCGAGGTCTGCTTTCACTCTGCCTCTGTTAAAGGGAATGTGACGCTAGAAAAAAATGTTGTTTTTTTTTAGTTAAACAATTAGTGTATAGGTGATTAAACATTGTTCTAATTTTTTTAATTTTTTTCACGAGTCAGGAAATATTATAAATTAGATTCTAATTTATAATATTTCCCAGAGGTGGTCACTAGATGGAGCAATTCCCAAAATTGCAGCATTGCATGTGGTAAAGCAACCACATTGCTTTATGCTGCAAAATTTGAGAAAACTCACTCGCTCTAGTGAGCTCTCAGAATCCCCCCTCCTTTATCCTGGCTAGTGCCGGGAGAAACGAGGGGATTGAACGGTCAAACCTCCTACACTGTGTGTCGCCATTTTTTGAGCTAACACACAGTGTAGTAGGTTTACATACACTAGTAAACACACAGTAAAACACTTACATACACAGAATTATACTGTGTGGGGCAGCTATAGGATGCATTATACTGTATGGGGGCATTGTACTGTATAGGACAGCTAAGGGGGGCATTATACTGTGTGGGGCATTATACTGTATAGGACAGCTAAGGGGGCATTATACTGTATGGGGGCATTATACTGTATAGGACAGCTAAGGGGGGCATTATACTGTATGTGGCAGCTATGGGGGCTTTATACTGTATGTGGCAGTAATGGGGGGCATGATACTGTATGGGACAGCTATGGGGCATTATACTATATTGGACATTATAGTGCATGGGGCAGCTATGGGTGTCATTATACTGTATGGTGGCATTATACTGTATGTGGCGGCAATAGGGGGCATTATACTGTATGGGGCATTATATTGTATGGAGTGCATTATACTCTATGGGGGCATTATATTGTATGGGGCAGCTATGGGTCGCAATATACTGTGGGGGCAGCCATGGGGGGTATGATACTGTGGAGGCAGCTATGGGGAGCATTATACTGTGTGGTGGCATCTATGGGGCATTACACTGTGTGGGCAGCTATGGGGGCATTATGCTGTGTGTGGGCAACCCTGTCGTGTGAATTCCGCCTAACTGAATAATACCTCCATACAGTGACTGAATAATACCACCATAGAGTGACTGAATAATACCACCATTCAGTGACTGAAAAATACCACCATACAGTGACTGAATAATACAGTGACTAAATAATACCTCCATACAGTGACTAAATAATACCTCCATACAGTGACAGAATAATACCTCCATACAGTGACTAAATAATACCTCTATACAGTGACTGAATAAAACCACCATACAGTGACTGAATAATAGCTCAAAACAGTAAATGAATAATAACTCCATACAGTAACTGAATAATACCACCATACAGTGACTGTATAGTAGCTCCATACAGTCAATGAATAATACCTCCATACAGTATTTGAATAATACCTCCATACAGTGACTGAATACCACCATTCACTGACTGAATAATACCACCATACAGTGACTAAATAATACCACCATACAGTTACTGAATAATACCACCATACAGTGACTGAATAATACCACCATACAGTGACTGAATAATACCACCGTACAGTGACTAAATAATACCACCATAGAGTGACTTAATAATACCACCATGCAGTGACTGAATAATACCTCCATTCAGTGACTGAATACCACCATCCACTGACTGAATAATACCACCATACAGTGACTAAATAATACCACCATACAGTTACTGAATAATACCACCATACAGTGACTGAATAATACCACCATACAGTGACTGAATAATACCACCGTACAGTGACTAAATAATACCACCATAGAGTGACTTAATAATACCACCATGCAGTGACTGAATAATACCACCATACAGTGACTGAATAATACCACCATACAGTGACTGAATAATACCACCATACAGTGACTGAATAATACCACCGTACAGTGACTAAATAATACCACCATAGAGTGACTTAATAATACCACCATACAGTGAATGAATAATACCACCATGTAGTGACTGAATAATACCACCATGCTGGATCTATTGCACTAAGAATACCAGTGGTGCCCTGCAGACGCCATTGACTTTTAATGTGTCAGCTGGGCTCCGCCGAAGTGTCCGTCATTTTGACAGGAAAAATATAATCCTTTTTGTTCTACAGACTTACGGTATTTCCTCATGGGTAATCCAAAAAGGATCATCTCCATATCCTGATGGCCTGGAAGAGAAAATACAAATCCAGTTAGAATAACAAAACTGAAACCTACCAAAAAAATCATCTATCATATTTGGCAAGGATGTGGTGTCCGAGGCACAGTTAGCTCTGCCCATAGCCCGACATGCAAGAAGCCTGTGAGGAAGGAGATGTGAGTGCTCAGTCTGTCTGTTGTTTGTGCCTCCATTTGTTATTGAGTGCATTATATTCTATGGGGGCATTATATTGTATGGGACAGCTATGGGTCGCAATATACTGTGGGGGCAGCCATGGGGGGTATGATACTGTGGAGGCAGCTATGGGGGGCATTATACTGAGTGGTGGCATCTATGGGGCATTACACTGTGTGGGCAGCTATGGGGGCATTATGCTGTGTGTGGGCAGATATGGGGGCATTATACCGTGTAGGGGCAGCTATGGGGCATTATACTGTGGGGTCAGCTATGGGAGGCATTATACTGTGGAGGCATTCATGGGGTCTGTCGTGCAAGGCGGCTGGGTAAGGTGTGCATGCAGTAATTGAATAATACCACCATATAGTAACTGAATAATACCACAATACACTGACTGAATAATACCTCCATACAGTGACTATATAATACTACCATGCAGTAACTGAATAATACCACCATACACTGACTGAATAATACCTCCATACAGTGACTAAATAATACCACCATACAGTGACTAAATAATACCACCATACAGTCACTGAATAATACCACCATACAGTGACTATATAATACTACCATGCAGTAACTGAATAATATCTCCATACAGTGACTGAATAATACCTCCATACAGTGACTATATAATACTACCATGCAGTAACTGAATAATATCTCCATACAGTGACTGAATAATACCACCATACACTGACTAAATAATACCACCATACAGTGACTGAATAATACCACCATACAGTGACTATATAATACTACCATGCAGTAACTGAATAATATCTCCATACAGTGACTGAATAATACCTCCATACAGTGACTAAATAATACCACCATACAGTGACTAAATAATACCACCATACAGTGACTGAATAATACCACCATACAGTAACTGAATAATACCACCATACACTGACTGAATAATACCTCCATACAGTGACTATATAATACTACCATGCAGTAACTGAATAATACCACCATTCACTGACTGAATAATACCTCCATACAGTGACTAAATAATACCACCATACAGTGACTAAATAATACCACCATACAGTGACTGAATAATACCACCATACAGTAACTGAGTAATACCACCATACACTGACTGAATAATAGCTGCAGACACTGACAGAATAATACCACCATACACTAAGGCCTCATTCACACGACAGGGTCCGAGTGTCGGCCGGGAAAATCGGCCGTTTTTGGCCGATTTTCCCGGCCTGTTTGGATCCGGTTTGCATCCGTTCCGGGCCGAGTTGCCGTTTTTACCGGCCGATTTGGACCCGATTTGCATCCGTTTTTTTCCCTGTCCGTTTTAAAATCGGATGAATTTCATTTAAATTTTTTGCCACACACAGCCCTTTGTAGATAATGCCACAGCCCCCTGGTAGGTAATGCCACACAGCCCCCTGTTGGTGATGCCACACAGCCCCCTGTTGGTGATGCCACACAGCCCACTGTGGTTGGTGATGCCACACAGCCCTCTGTAGGTGATGCCACCAAGTCCCCTGTAGGTGATGACACCAAGTCCCATGTAGGTGATGCTACCAAGTCCCCTGTAGGTGATGCCACCCAGCCCCCTGTAGGTGATGCCACCCAGCCCCCTGTAGGTGATGCCACCCAGCCCCCTGTAGGTGATGCCACCCAGCCCCCTGTAGGTGATGCCACACAGCCACCTGTAGGCGATGCCACACAGCCACCTGTAGGCGATGCCACCCTGCCCCCTGTAGGCGATGCCACACAGCCCCCTGCAGGCGATGCCACACAGCCCCTTGCAGGCAAAGCCACCCTGCCCCCTGTAGGCGATGCCACCCTGCCCCCTGTAGGTGATGCCACCCAGCCCCCTGTAGGCGATGCCACCCAGCCCCCTGCAGGCGATGCCACCCTGTATCCTGTAGGCGATGCCACCCTGCCCCCTGTAGGCGATGCCACCCTGCCCCCTGTAGGCGATGCCACCCAGCCCCCTGTAGGCGATGCCACCCAGCCCCCTGTAGGTGATGCCACCCAGCCCCCTGTAGGTGATGCCACCCAGCCCCCTGTAGGTGGTGCCACCAAGCCCCCTGTAGGTGGTGCCACCAAGCCCCCTGTAGGTGATGCCACCAAGTCCCCTGTAGGTGATGCCACCAAGTCCCCTGTAGGTGATGCCACACAGCCCCCTGTAGGTTGCACCCATTCCCCCCTTCCAGGAGAAGTCACTGACTTCAATGTCCAAATATGGACAGTGGAGTCACTGACTTCTCCTGGAGAGGAATTCCCTGCCACCGGTCGGGAATTCCGCTTCAGAAGTGAGTGACATCGCTGTGTCCATATATGGACAGTGTAGTCACTCACTTCTCCTGTAAAGTGAGTGACGTCACTGTCCATATATGGACAGTGTAGTCACTCACTTCTCCTGTAGCGGAATCCCCGGCCATAGAGTCGGGGATTCCGCTGCAGAAGTGAGTGACATCGCTGTGTCCATATATGGACAGTGTAGTCACTCACTTCTCCTGTAGCGGAATCCCCGGCCATAGAGTCGGGGATTCAGCTGCAGAAGTGAGTGACATCGCTGTGTCCATATATGGACAGTGTAGTCACTTACTTCTCCTGTAGCGGCATCCCCGGCCATAGAGTCGTGGATTCCGCTGCAGAAGTGAGTGACATCGCTGTGTCCATATATGGACAGTGTAGTCACTTACTTCTCCTGTAGCTGCATCCCCGGCCATAGAGTCGGGGATTCCGCTGCAGAAGTGAGTGAGTTCGCTGTGTCCATATATGGACAGTGTAGTCACGCACTTCTCCTGTAGCGGAATCCCCAATCCCCTCCCCTACAGGGAGCAAAAAAAGACCCTCCTCCTCCTCCTCACATGCACTCTGCACTGTGAGGAGGAGGAGAGAGAGTGCGCGAGCGACGGTAGACCCGGCCATCACTCAGGACATATTCCGGTGATGGCCGTGTATTACCCGGCCCCATAGACTTCTATGGGAGCCGGGCGGCCGGGTACCCGGCCGAAAATAGGGCTTGTCCCATTTTTTGACGGCTGGTTTTCCCGGCCGTCAAAAAATTGGTCGTGTGAATAGCCCCATTAGGGGTGTATTGTTCCTAATGCAGCCGGGTGCCGGCCGATTTATGAACGGCCGGCACCCGGCCGGGAAACCCTGTCGTGTGAATTCCGCCTAACTGAATAATACCTCCATACCGTGACTGAATAATACCACCATAGAGTGACTGAATAATACCACCATTCAGTGACTGAATAATACCACCATACAGTGACTGAATAATACAACCATACAGTGACTAAATAATACCTCCATACAGTGACTAAATAATACCTCCATACAGTGACTGAATAATACCACCATACACTGACTGAATAATACCACCATACAGTGACTGTATAGTAGCTCCATACAGTCAATGAATAATACCTCCATACAGTCAATGAATAATACCTCCATACAGTATTTGAATAATACCTCCATACAGTGACTGAATACCACCATTCACTGACTGAATAATACCACCATACAGTGACTAAATAATACCACCATACAGTGACTGAATAATACCACCATACAGTGACTGAATAATACCACCATACACTGACTGAATAATACCACCATACAGTGACTGAATAATACCACCATACAGTGACTGAATAATACCACCATACAGTGACTGAATAATACCACCGTACAGTGACTAAATAATACCACCATAGAGTGACTTAATAATACCACCATGCAGTGACTGAATAATACCACCATGTAGTGACTGAATAATACCACCATGCTGGATCTATTGCACTAAGAATACCAGTGGTGCCCTGCAGACGCCATTGACTTTTAATGGGTCAGCTGGGCTCCGCCGAAGTGTCCGTCATTTTGACAGGAAAAATATAATCCTTTTTGTTCTACAGACTTACGGTATTTCCTCAATGGTAATCCAAAAAGGATCATCTCCATATTCTGATGGCCTGGAAGAGAAAATACAAATCCAGTTAGAATAACAAAACTGAAACCTACCAAAAAAATCATCTATCATATTTGGCAAGGATGTGGTGTCCGAGGCACAGTTAGCTCTGCCCACAGCCCGACCTGCAAGAAGCCTGTGAGGAAGGAGATGTGAGTGCTCAGTCTGTCTGTTGTTTGTGCCTCCATTTGTCTGTGAGTCTGAGTGTTTGTGTGTGTATAAATTCCAGTATGTGGGTATGTATGTCTTTGTGTGTGTGTGTGTGTGTGTGTGTGTGTGTGTGTGTGTGCGTGTGTGCGTGCGTGTGTGCGTGTGTGTGTGTGTGTGTGTGTGTCTAAGTGCCTATATATGTATCTGTATAGAGGCGTAGCTATAGAGATCGCATCGGTCGCAGCTGCGACCGGGCCCCAAAGCCTGTGGAGCCCGCAGGGCCCCGTTGCCACCCAGTGCTGACCGCTCTTCCAACTGTATTTGCGTCCTCAGGACGCAAATACAGTTCAGTGCAATGCTGGAGTCCTGCTCCAGTATTCACTGTGCCGCGAGCGGCTCGGCGCAGGCAGGCGCGATGTAGTGAGTCACTCACAGCACAGACCGGAGGAGAAGGATTCTCCACCCATCATGGGAATGGGGATAGGTAAATAATTATGTTTTTTTCTATTAGGTATGTACATATGGGGGCATTATACTGGGTATGGGAGGGGGGCTCATATGGTAGCTGCTGAGGGGGCATCATACTATATGGGGGGCATTATACTGTATGGAACAGCTATGGGGGGCATTATAATCTATGGGGCAGCTATATGGGGCATTATACTGTATAGGACAGCTGAGGGGGCATTATACTGCATGGGGGGCATTATACTTTATGGGACTTCTAAGGGGGCATTATAATGTATGGGGGGCATTATACTGTATAGGACAGCTAAAGGTGGCATTTTACTGTATGTGGGCATTATTTTGTATGTGGCAGCTATAGAGGGCATTATACTGTATGGGGAGCATTATACTGTATAGGACAGCTAAGGGGGGCATTATACTGTATGGGGGCATTGTACTGTATAGGACAGCTAAGGGGGGCATTATACTGTGTGGGGCATTATACTGTATAGGACAGCTAAGGGGGGCATTATACTGTATGGGGGCATTATACTGTATAGGACAGCTAAGGGGGCAATATACTGTATGTGGCAGCTATGGAGGGCATTCTACTGTATGGGGAGCATTATACTGTATGGGGCAGCTATAGGGGGCATTATACTGTATGGGGGCATTATACTGTATGTGGCAGTAATGGAGGGCATAATACCTGTATGGGGGCATTATACTGTATAGGACAGCTAAGGGGGGAATTATACTGTATGGGGCATTATATTGTATGGGATAGCTATGGGGGGCATTATACTGTACTGTGCAGATATAGGGGCATTATACTGTATAGGGCATTATGCTGTATGTGGCAGCTATGTAGGGCACTATAGTGTATGGGGGAATTATACTGAATGGGGCAGCTATAGGGGGCATTATACCGTATGGGGGCAATATACTGTACGGAGCAGCTATAGGGGGCATTATACTGTATGGGGGCATTATACTGTATGTGGCAGAAATGGAGGGCATTATACTGTATGGGGGCATTATACTGTATAGGACAGCTAAGGGGGCATTTTACTATATGGAGGGCATTATACTGTATGGGATAGCTATTGGGGGCATTATACTGTATGGGGCAGCTATAAGGGGGCTTAAAATACTGTATGGGGGCAATATACTGTATGTGGCAGCTATGGTGGGCATTATACTGTATGGGGGCACTATACTGTATGGGGGCATTATACTGTATGGGACAGCTATGGGGGCTTTATACTGTATGTGGCAGCAATGGGGGGCATGATACTGTATGGGACAGCTATGGGGCATTATACTATATTGGACATTATAGTGCATGGGGCAGCTATGGGTGTCATTATACTGTATGGGGGCATTATACTGTATGTGGCGGCAATAGGGGACATTATACTGTATAGGGCATTATATTGTATAGAGTGCAGTATACTCTATGGGGGGCATTATATTGTATAGGGCAGCTATGGGTCGCAATATACTGTGGGGGCAGCCATGGGGGGGCATGATACTGTGGAGGCAGCTATGGGCAACATTATACTGTGTGGTGGCATCTATGGGGCATTACACTGTGTGGGCAGCTATGGGGGTATTATGCTGTGTGTGGGCAGTTATGGGGGCATTATACCGTGTAGGGGCAGCTATGGGGCATTATACTGTGGGGTCAGCTATGGGAGGCATTATACTGTGGAGGCATTCATGGGGTCTGTCGTGCAAGGCGGCTGAGTAAGGAGTGCGCAGGGGTCTGGTGGTGTTGGGAAGGAGTAGGGGGTCCAAGCTGAATTTTTGCTCCAGGGCCCTTTAGCTACGCCCCTGTATCTGTAAGTGTATATATTTCTGTGTGTGCATCTACTACATTATCTGTGTTCAGAGTTATGACTGTGTGTTATCTGTGGTGTTACATAGGACTGCAGGTGATATCTACTACATTATCTGTACTCAGAGAGTTATCACTGTGTGTTATCTGTGGTGTTACATAGGACTGCAGGTGACACTACTACATTATCTGTACTAAGAGTTATCACAGTGTGTTATCTGTGGTGTTACATAGGACTGCAGGTGACACTACTACATTATCTGTACTCAGAAAGTTATCACTGTGTCTTATCTGTGGTGTTACATAGGACTGCATGTAACATCTACATTATCTGTACTAAGAGTTATCAATGTGTCTTATCTGTGGTGTTACATAGGACTGCAGGTGACATCTACTACATTATCTGTACTCAGAACGTTATCACTGTGTTATCTGTGGTGTTACATAGGACTGCATGTAACATCTACATTATCTGTACTCAGAGTTATCACTGGGTGTAGAGCTGGTCGATTTTTCCCAAAAAATAAAATCTAGATTTTTGTCAATCATTTTTGATTTGATTGAAGATTTTCTTATTTTTAGGAGTAATTAACCCCTTCCCGCTCCTTGACGTACTATTACGTCATGGCAGCTGTATCGTTCGCGCTCCATGCCGTAATAGTACGTCTCGGGAGTAACGGCCGTTTCGGCCGTCCTCCCGACACATACAGGAGCTGTGACGCTGCCGTCTTGTTCAGCAGCTGTCACAGCTCCTACAGCGGGGACCGATCGCTGTGTCCCCGCTGATTAACCCCTTAAAAGCCGCGTTCTATAGAGATCGCGGCTTTTTAGGGGTTAAGCTGCCATCGCCGGCCTGCTACGCGATAGCGGCCGGCGATGGTGACTATGGCAACCGGACACCAAACAATGGCGTCCGGCTATGCCATAGACGGAAGCCTAGTGGGTCCTGACAACGTCAGGACCCACTATGCTTGCTGTCAGTGAGTAGCTGACAGTTCTAATACACTGCACTATATGCCATAGACGGAAGCCTAGTGGGTCCTGACAACGTCAGGACCCACTATGCTTGCTGTCAGTGAGTAGCTGACAGTTCTAATACACTGCACTACGCATGTAGTGCAGTGTATTAGAATAGCGATCAGAGCCTCCTGCCCTCAAGTCCCCTAGTGGGACAAAGTAATAAAGTGAAAAAAAAGTTAAAAAAAGATGTGTAAAAATTAGAAAATAAAAGATTTAAAAGTAATAAAAGTAAAAATCCCCCTTTTTCCCTTATCAGTCATTTATTATTAATAAAAATATATAAACAAACAAATAAACTATACATAATTGGTATCGCCGCGTCCGTAACGGCCTGAACTACAAAATTATTTCATTATTTATCCCGCACGGTGAACGCCGTAAAATAAAATAATAATAAACCGAACCACAATCACAATTCTTTGGTCACTTCACCTCCCAAAAAATGGAATAAAAAGAGATCAAAAAGTCGCATGTACCTAAAAATGGTACTGATCAAAACTACAGTTCGTTACGCAAAAAATAAGTCCTCGCACGGCTTTATTGATTGAAAAATAAAAACGTTATGGCTCTTAGAATAAGGTAACACAAAAAGTGAATGATTGTTTACAAAACGTATTTTATTGTGCAAACGCCATAAGACATAAAAAAAAACTATAAACATCTGGTATCGCCGTAATCGTATCGCCCCGCAGAATAAAGTGAATATGTCATTTATAGCGCACGGTGAACGCTGTAAAAAAAACCGAAAAAAAAACAATAGTAGAATTGCTGTTTTTTAGTCACCACGCCACCTAAAAATAGAATAAAAACTGATCAAAAAGCCGCATGCACCCCAAGAAAACTACAATGGATTCCTCAAGGGGTCTAGTTTCCAAATTGGGGTCACTTTTGGGGGGTTCCCAATGTTTTGGCACCACAAGACCTCTTCAAACCGGACATGGTGCCTAATAAAAAAGAGGCCTCAAAATCCACTAGGTGCTCCTTTGCTTCTGAGGCCGATGCTTCCGTCCATTACCGCCCAAGGGCCACATGTGGGATATTTCTCTAAACTGCAGAATCTGGGCAATACGTATTAAGTTGTGTTTCTCTGATAAATCCTTTTGTGTTATAAAAAAAATGGTATAAAGAGGATTTTCTGACAAAAAAAAAATGTAAATTTCACCTCTACTTTGCTCTAAATTTTTGTGAAACACCTAAAGGGTTCATAAACTTTCTACATGCTGTTGTGAATACTTTGAGGGGTCTAGTTTCGAAAATGGGGTATTTGATAGGGGTTTCTAATATATGGGCCCCTCAAAGCAACTTCAGAACTGAACTGGAACCTAAAAAAATAAATAAATGAGGCAATACTTCGCTTCTTACATTATACTGATAATGAGCCGTGCCCACCCCGAGATTACCCCAGTTTTGACCGTTTGTCTAAACGGAGACCCTTATTAGACCGTTCCAGTGCCCGGTTTTCCCAAGCATACACCCCCGAGAAGTGTATTTCTATTGATGAGTCCCTGGTACATTTTAAAGGGAGGGTTCAATTCCGCGAGTACCTGCCGGGTAAGAGGGCAAGGTATGGCGTGAAGATGTATAAGCTGTGAGAGTGCATCAGGGTATACCTACAGGTTTAGGATATATGAAGGAAAGGCCACCCCCAAACCAGACTGCATCCTGGACTACAATAGGTACATGGGAGTGATGGACTTGTAAGATCAAATCCTGAAGCCCTAGAGCGCCATGCGGTGTGGTATAAGAAGCTGGCCGGGAACATCATATAGATGGCTTTGTACAATGCGTACGTGCTACGTCGATGTGCAGGCCAGACGGGAACTTTCCTGGAATTTCAAGAGGTGATTATCAAGAACCTAATCTTTAGGGACCAAGAAGGGGGGGCACCCAGTACTTCTGGAAGCGAGCCCACACGCATCGTACCAGGGCAACACTTTCCAGGGGAAGTTCCCCAAACTGGCAAGAAGGGAAAAAGTCAAAAGAGGTGCAAAGTCTGCTATAAGAGGGGGATAAGGGAGGACACAATATATCAATGTGACACGTGTCCCGAATAACCAGAGCTCTGTATGAAAGTGTTTTAAAATTTATCATACATCCCTTGGTTTATAATTTACCCCAATTTTACTTACCCTGATGCACTCCGCACAGCTTATCCCCCCTAGTCTTTCCCCTCTGGGCCCTGCTGTGTGTCCAGGCAGCTGATAACAGCCACATGTAGGGTATTGCCATACCCGGGAGAACCCACATTACAGTTTATGGGGTGTAGGTCTCCGGTCAAAATGGCCACTACACCTCTAGATGAATGCCTTAAGGGTGTAGTTTTTAAAACGGGGTCACTTCTTGCGGGTTTCAACTGTACTGGTACCTCAGGGGCTTCTGCATACATGACTTCGCACTAGAAAATCCCGAGTAGGCCAAATGGTGGTCCTTTCCTTCTGAGCCCTCCCATGGGCCCAAACGGCAGTTTATCACAACAAATGGGGTATTGCGGCACTCAGAACAAATTGCGCAACAGAATGGGGTATTTTGTTTCTTGTGAAAATAAGAAATTTTCAGCCAAAACTACATATTATTTGACAAAAATAATTTTGTTTTCATTCCCAGACCAATTCAAATAAGTTCTGTGAAGAAACTATGGGGTCTAAATGGTCACATTACCCATAAATGAATTCCTTGAGGGGTGTCGTTTCCAAAATGGGGTCACTTCTGGTGGGTTTCCATTGCTTTGATACCTCTGGGGCTCTGCAAATGTGACATGGCACACGAAAACCAATCCAACAAAATCTGTACTCCAAAGAACACACAGCGCTCCTTTCCTTCTGAGCCCTCCCATGGGCCCAAACGGCAGATTATCACCACAAATGGGGTATTGCCGCACTCAGGACAAATTGGGCAACAAAATTGAGTATTTTATTTCTTGTGAAAATAAGAATTTTTGAGCTAAAATGACATATTATTGGAAAAAATATATATTTTTTAAATTCCCAGCCCAATTCAAATAAGTTCTGTGAAGAAACTATGGGGTCTAAATGGTCACATTACCCATAAATGAATTCCTTGAGGGGTGTAGTTTCCAAAATGGGGTCACTTCTGGTGGGTTTCCATTGCTTTGATACCTCTGGGGCTCTGCAAATGCGACATGGCACACGAAAACCAAACCAGCAAAATCTGTACTCCAAAGAACACACAGCGCTCCTTCCCTTCTGAGGCCTCCCATGGGCCCAAACGGCAGTTTATTGCCACAAATGGGGTATTGATGCACTCAGGAGAAATTGGGCAACAAAATTGAGTATTTTGTTCCCTGTTAAAATAAGAAATTTTGGTAAAAAATTACATCTTATTGGAAAAAATGACATTTTTTTAATGTCACAGCCCAATTGAAATAGGTGCTGTGAAAAAACTGTGCGGTCAAAATGCTAACAACAACCATAAATGAATTCCTTGAGGGGTGTAGTTTCCAAAATGGGGTCACTTTTGGTGGGTTTCCATTGCTTTGATACCTCTGAGGCTCTGCAAATGCGACATGGCACCCGAAAACCAATCCAACAAAATCTGGACTCTAACAAACATATAGCGCTCCTTTCCTTCTGAGCCCTCCCATGGGCCCAAACGGCAGTTTATCACCACAAATGGGGTACTGCCACACTAAGGACAAATTGGGCAACAAAATGGGGTATTTTGTTCCCTGTGAAAATAAGAAATTTTGATCACAAATGACATTTTATTGGAAAAAATGACATTTTTTTCATTTCAGAGCCCAATTCAAATACGTGCTGTGAAAAAAATGTGCGGTCAAAATGGTAACAACAACCCTAAATGAATTCCTTGAGGGGTGTAGTTTACAAAATGGGGTCACTATTGGGGGATTCCTACTGTTTTGACACCTCAACACCTCTTCAAACCTGGCATGCTGCCTAAAATATATTCTAATAAAAAAGAGGACTCAAAATGCACTAGGTGCTTCTTTGCTTCTAGGGCTTGTCTTTTAGTCCACGAGCGCAGTAGGGCCACATGTGGGACATTTCTAAAAACGGCAGAATCTGGACAATACATATTTAGTTGTGTTTCTCTGGTAAAACCTTCTTTGTTACAGAAAAAAAAATGAATAAAATTGAAATTCAGCAAGAAAAATGAAATTTGCAAATTTCACCTCCACTTTGCTTTAATTCCTGTGAAATGCCTGAAGGGTTAAAAAAAACTTTCTAACTGCTGTTTTGAATACTTTGAGGGGGTCTAGTTTTTAAAATGGGGTGTTTTATCAGGGTTTCTAATACATAGGCCCCTCAACGCCACTTCAGAACTCAAGAGGTACCTTAAAAAAAAGGCTTTTGAAATTTTCTTAAAAATATGAGAAATTGCTGTTTATGTTCTAAGCCTTGTAACGTCCAAGAAAAATAAAAGAATGTTCAAAAAACGATGCCAATCTAAAGTAGACATATGGGAAATGTGAACTAGTAACTATTTGGGGTGGTATAACCGTCTGTTTTACAAGCAGATGCATTTAAATTCTGAAAAATGCAATTTTTTCAAAATTTTCTCTAAATTTTGCAATTTTTCACCAATAAACACTGAATATATCGACCAAATTTTACCACGAACATGAAGCCCAATGTGTCACGAGAAAACAATCTCAGAATCGCTTGGGTAGGTTTAAGCATTCCGACGTTATTACCACATAAAGTGAAATATGTCAGATTTGAAAAATGGGCTCTGAGCCTTAAGGCCAAAACTAGGCTGCGTCCTTAAGGGGTTAAGGAATTACTGTGCATGCAATTCCCATATCTCAAAAAAAAATACCAGGACACAATTCTTTACATTAGAGTTATCCAATAATATATATTGATTATCAGGATTGTCCCTCAGCTGCTACGTGTGATCATGCTCACTTATAAAAGGCACAATGCTGATAATCATCATATATATATATATATTTGGCTCAGAGAATAAGAAGAGCAACTATGAGTGCAGAGGAACGCCAGGAACAACGAGAAACCACTTCCCAAAACAAGGCGTTAAGAAGGCAAAACCCTGAAGTAAGACGACCCTGTAATGAAGAACGTCGTTCTCAAAGAGCACAATTATAAATACTTATCATTCCTTTTACTAGCAAACCCGTGTAACGAGCTTTCTATACTAGTATAATATGTCTCTCCTAGATAAACACACTTAAATAATGGAATCTATATATATATATATTCCCATAGATGATACCGTATTATCGTCCTTTATGTAGACATATTAGCACTCACCCCGGGATTACTCATATATCATCTACATGGAAGATTCCTATATCCAACACTAGAGAAATAGGCTCATTATTCAATAAGATAATTACCAGAAATACACCTCCGTCTCCTCAACTTTCTTCCTCCAACTGTTTAAGAAATAAAAAAAATACCAATATTACACATAATTGTTCTTGAAAGGAATATAAAATATACTATTGTTCTCTGTTATAATATACGAAACAGTCGATACAAGGAGGAGGAGTTTCTCATAGCAACCAATCAGATTGCAGCTTTTATATATGGTATATTTTCCCTGGGCTTTGATTGCCTGATGGGAAAACGTGAGTGGTGATGTCAAAAGGGATCCTACATAAAAACAGGGTTGTGTCTAGAACATTTTTTCATAAAGCCTCCACACCCCAGGAGGCAAAAGCATTTTTCATTACTATCAATGCCTACTGCTTTCTGTGACTGAATAATACCCCCATACAGTGAATACCACCATACACTAACTGAATAATACCCCCACATCACCATACAGTTATGTCATTACGGTTTGATTCGTGGAGCCCCAAACTTTAAAACTACCACCAATCGAGGGACATCGGCTCTATCAAGTACAGCCGTCCTTATCAGGAACGTTGCATATGGTTTACTGTTTACTCAGGCACAGGGGCTCGTCCATATGATCTACTGTGCCTGGTACTACAGCTCAAGGCATCTCCTTCCTGTAAGGCATAGCCATACTCATATGTACAGGGCCGTTTCTGTGCAGATTAGACCCCGGTCAGACCCACACAGATCAAATATTCTAAGAATAGGCCATCGAATGTTAAATTCCAGGTAGTGAAGGGGTATCTTCCTTTGTGGTCTATGGTATTAACCCCTTTGCGCAGCACAACGTAATAGCACGTCGTGGGGCTGAAGGTGATGTATCGAGGGGGCTCACGCGCTGAGCCCACTCCATATGCTGTGGGTATCAGCTGTGTATTACAGTTGACACCCAGTACTAACGGCCAGGAACAGCGATCGCAATGGCCCCGTCCGACACCTCGTCTTCCTCCCACAACGCGATCGTAGGGTGCTGATGGTTGTCATGGCAGCCCAGGGCCCTAATAAAGGCCCCCAGGTCTGCTTTCTCTCTGCCTCTGTTAAAGGGAATGTGACGCTAGAAAAAAATGTTGTTTTTTTTTAGTTAAACAATTAGTGTATAGGTGATTAAACATTGTTCTAATTATTTAATTTTTTTCACGAGTCAGGAAATATTATAAATTAGATTCTAATTTATAATATTTCCCAGTGCTGGTCACTAGATGGAGCAATTCCCAAAATTGCAGTATTGCATGTGGTAAAGCAACCACATTGCTTTATGCTGCAAAATTTGAGAAAACTCACTCGCTCTAGTGAGCTCTCAGAATCCCCCCTCCTTTATCCTGGCTAGTTCCGGGAGAAACGAGGGGATTGAACGGTCAAACCTCCTACACTGTGTGTCGCCATTTTTTGAGCTAACACACAGTGTAGTAGGTTTACATACACTAGTAAACACACAGTAAAACACTTACATACACAGCATTATACTGTGTGGGGCAGCTATAGGATGCATTATACTGTATGGGGCCATTGTACTGTATAGGACAGCTAGGGGGGGCATTATACTGTGTGGGGCATTATACTGTATAGGACAGCTAAGGGGGGCATTATACTGTATGGGGGCATTATACTGTATATGACAGCTAAGGGGGGCATTATACTGTATGTGGCAGCTATGGGGGCTTTATACTGTATGTGGCAGCAATGGGGGGCATGATACTGTATGGGACAGCTATGGGGCATTATACTATATTGGACATTATAGTGCATGGGGCAGCTATGGGTGTCATTATACTGTATGGGGGCATTATACTGTATGTGGCGGCAATAGGGGGCATTATACTGTATGGGGCATTATATTGTATGGAGTGCATTATACTCTATGGGGGCATTATATTGTATGGGGCAGCTATGGGTCGAAATATACTGTGGGGGCAACCATGGAGGGTATGATACTGTGGAGGCAGCTATGGGGGGCATTATACTGAGTGGTGGCATCTATGGGGCATTACACTGTGTGGGCAGCTATGGGGGCATTATGCTGTGTGTGGGCAGTTATGGGGGCATTATACCGTGTAGGGGCAGCTATGGGGCATTATACTGTGGGGTCAGCTATGGGAGGCATTATACTGTGGAGGCATTCATGGGGTCTGTCGTGCAAGGCGGCTGGGTAAGGTGTGCATGCAGTAATTGAATAATACCACCATATAGTAACTGAATAATACCACCATACACTGACTGAATAATACCTCCACACAGTGACTATATAATACTACCATGCAGTAACTGAATAATACCACCATACACCGACTGAATAATACCTCCATACAGTGACTAAATAATACCACCATACAGTGACTAAATAATACCACCATACAGTGACTGAATAATACCACCATACAGTAACTGAATAATACCACCATACAGTGACTATATAATACTACCATACAGTAACTGAATAATACCACCATTCACTGACTAAATAATACCTCTATACAGTGACTATATAATACTACCATGCAGTAACTGAATAATACCACCATTCACTGACTAAATAATACCTCCATACAGTGACTAAATAATACCACCGTACAGTGACTAAATAATACCACCATTCAGTGACTAAATAATACCACCATACAGTAACTGAATAATACCACCCTACACTGACTGAATAATAGCTGCAGACACTGACAGAATAATACCACCATACACTAAGGCCTCATTCACACGACAGGGTCCGAGTGTCGGCCGGGAAAATCGGCCGTTTTTGGCCGATTTTCCCGGCCGGTTTGCATCCGGTTTGCATCCGTTCCGGGCCGAGTTGCCGTTTTTACCGGCCGATTTGGACCCGATTTGCATCCGTTTTTTTCCCTGTCCGTTTTAAAATCGGATGAATTTCATTTCAATTTTTTGCCCCACACAGCCCTTTGTAGATAATGCCACAGCCCGCCTGGTAGGTAATGCCACCCAGCCCCCTGTAGGTAATGCCACACAGCCCCCTGTTGGTGATGAAACACAGCCCTCTGTTGGTGATGCCACACAGCCCTCTGTAGGTGATGCCACACAGCCCCCTGTAGGTGATGCCACACAGCCCCCTGTAGGTAATGCCACCAAGTCCCCTGTAGGTGATGCCACCAAGTCCCCTGTAGGTGATGCCACCAAGTCCCCTGTAGGTGATGCCACCCAGCCCCCTGTAGGTGATGCCACCCAGCCCCCTGTAGGGGATGCCACACAGCCACCTGTAGGCGATGCCACACAGCCACCTGTAGGCGATGCCACACAGCCACCTGTAGGCGATGCCACCCTGCCCCCTGTAGGGGATGCCACACAGCCCCCTGCAGGCGATGCCACACAGCCCCTTGCAGGCGATGCCACCCTGCCCCCTGTAGGCGATGCCACCCTGCCCCCTGTAGGCGATGCCACCCAGCCCCCTGTAGGCGATGCCACCCAGCCCCCTGTAGGCGATGCCACCCAGCCCCCTGTAGGCGATGCCACCCAGCCCCCTGCAAGCGGTGCCACCAAGCCCCCTGTAGGTGGTGTCACCAAGCCCCCTGTAGGTGATGCCACCAAGTCCCCTGTAGGTGATGCCACACAGCCCCCTGTAGGTTGCACCCATCCCCCCCTTCCAGGAGAAGTCACTGACTTTGATGTCCATATATGGACAGTGGAGTCACTGACTTCTCCTGGAGAGGAAATCCCTGCCACAGGTCGGGAATTCCGCTTCAGAAGTGAGTGACGTCACTGTCCATATATGGACAGTGTAGTCACTCACTTCTCCTGTAGCGGAATCCCCGGCCATAGAGTCGGGGATTCCGCTGCAGAAGTGAGGGACATCGCTGTGTCCATATATGGACAGTGTAGTCACTCACTTCTCCTGTAGCGGAGTCCCCGGCCATAGAGTCGGGGATTCCGCTGCAGAAGTGAGTGACATCGCTGTGTCTATATATGGACAGTGTAGTCACTCACTTCTCCTGTAGCGGAATCCCCGGCCATAGAGTCGGGGATTCAGCTGCAGAAGTGAGTGACATCGCTGTGTCCATATATGGACAGTGTAGTCACTTATTTCTCCTGTAGAGGCATCCCCGGCCATAGAGTCGGGAGATTCCGCTGCAGAAGTGAGTGACTTCGTTGTGTCCATATATGGACAGTGTAGTCACGCACTTCTCCTGTAGCGGAATCCCCGACCGGGGATTGGGGATTTCGACTCCTACAGGGAGCAAAAAAAGAACCTCCTCCTCTGCACTCTACACTGTGAGGAGGAGGAGAGAGAGTGCGCGTGCGACGGTAGACTCGGCCCCATAGACTTCTATGGGAGCCGGGCGGCCGGGTACCCGGCCGAAAATAGGGCATGTCCCGGCCGTCAAAAAATTGGTCGTGTGAATAGCCCCATTAGGGGTCTATTGTTCCTAATGCAGCCGGGTGCCGGCCGATTTATAAACGGCCGGCACCCGGCCGGGAAACCCTGTCGTGTGAATTCCGCCTAACTGAATAATACCTCCATACAGTGACTGAATAATACCACCATAGAGTGACTGAATAATACCACCATTCAGTGACTGAATAATACCACCATACAGTGACTAAATAATACCTCCATACAGTGACTAAATAATACCTCCATACAGTGACTGAATAATACCACCGTACAGTGACTAAATAATACCACCATAGAGTGACTTAATAATACCACCATGCAGTGACTGAATAATACCACCATGTAGTGACTGAATAATACCACCATACACTGACTGAATAATACCACCATACAGTGACTGAATAATAGCTCCAAACAGTAAATGAATAATAACTCCATACAGTAAGTGAATAATACCACCATACAGTGACTGTATAGTAGCTCCATACAGTCAATGAATAATACCTCAATACAGTCAATGAATAATACCTCCATACAGTATTTGAATAATACCTCCATACAGTGACTGAATACCACCATTCACTGACTGAATAATACCACCATACAGTGACTAAATAATACCACCATACAGTGACTGAATAATACCACCATTGAGTGACTTAATAATACCACCATGCAGTGACTGAATAATACCACCATGTAGTGACTGAATAATACCACCATGCTGGATCTATTGCACTAAGAATACCAGTGGTGCCCTGCAGACGCCATTGACTTTTAATGGGTCAGCTGGGTTCCGCCGAAGTGTCCGTCATTTTGACAGGAAAAATATAATCCTTTTTGTTCTACAGACTTACGGTATTTCCTCAAGGGTAATCCAAAAAGGATCATCTCCATATCCTGATGGCCTGGAAGAGAAAATACAAATCCAGTTAGAATAACAAAACTGAAACCTACCAAAAAAATCATCTATCATATTTGGCAAGGATGTGGTGTCCGAGGCACAGTTAGCTCTGCCCATAGCCCGACCTGCAAGAAGCCTGTGAGGAAGGAGATGTGAGTGCTCAGTCTGTCTGTTGTTGGTGCCTCCATTTGTCTGTGAGTCTGAGTGTTTGTGTGTGTATAAATTCCAGTATGTGGGTATGTGTGTCTTTGTGTGTCTTTGTGTGTGTGTGTGTGTGTGTGTGTGTCTAAGTGCCTATATATGTATCTGTATAGTGGCGTAGCTATAGAGATCGCATCGGTCACAGCTGCGACCGGGCCCCCAAGCCTGTGGAGCCCGCAGGGCCCTGTTGCCACCCAGTGCTGACCGCTCTTCCAACTGTATTTGCGTCCTCAGGACGCAAATACAGTTCAGTGCAATGCTGGAGTCCTGCTCCAGTATTCACTGTGCCGCGAGCGGCTCGGCGCAGGCAGGCGCGATGTAGTGAGTCACTCACAGCACAGACCGGAGGAGAAGGATTCTCCACCCATCGTGGGAATGGGGATAGGTAAGTAATTATGTTATTATTTTTCTATTAGGTATGTACATATGGGGGCATTATACTGGGTATGGGAGGGGGGCTCATATGGTAGCTGCTGAGGGGGCATCATACTATATGGGGGCATTATACTGTATGGAACAGCTATGGGGGCATTATAATCTATGGGGAAGCTATATGGGGCATTATACTGTATGGGGGCATTATACTGTATAGGACAGCTGAAAGGGCATTATACTGTATGGGGGGCATTATTCTGTATGGGACTTCTATGGGGGCATTATAATGTATGGGGGGCATTATAATGTATGGGGGGCATTATACTGTATAGGACAGCTAAAGGTGGCATTTTACTGTATGTGGGCATTATTTTGTATGTGGCAGCTATAGAGGGCATTATACTGTATGGGGAGAATTATACTGTGTGGGGCAGCTATAGGATGCATTATACTGTATTGGGGCATTGTACTGTATAGGACAGCTAAGGGGGGCATTATACTGTGTGGGGCATTATACTGTATAGGACAGCTAAGGGGGCATTATACTGTATTGGGGCATTATACTGTATAGGACAGCTAAGGGGGGCATTATACTGTATGTGGCAGCTATGGAGGGCAATCTACTGTATGGGGAGCATTATACTATATGGGGCAGCTATAGGGGGGCATTATACTGTATGGGGGCATTATACTGTATGTGGCAGTAATGGAGGACATAATACTGTATGGGGGCATTATACTGTATAGGACAGCTAAGGGGGGAATTATACTGTATGGGGCATTATATTGTATGGGACAGCTATGGGGGGCATTATACTGTACTGTGCAGATATAGGGGGCATTATACTGTATAGGGCATTATACTGTATGTGGCAGCTATGTAGGGCACTATAGTGTATGGGGGAATTATACTGAATGGGGCAGCAATAGTGGGCATTATACCGTATGGGGGCAATATACTGCACGGAGCAGCTATAGGGGGCATTATACTGTATGGGGGCATTATACTATATGTGGCAGCAATGGAGGGCATTATACTGTATGGGGGCATTATACTGTATAGGACAGCTAAGGGGGAATTTTACTATATGGAGGGCATTATACTGTATGGGATAGCTATTGGGGGCATTATACTGTATGGGGCAGCTATAAGGGGGCTTAAAATACTGTATGGGGGCAATATACTGTATGTGGCAGCTATGGTGGGCATTATACTGTATGGGGGCACTATACTGTATGGGGGCATTATACTGTATGGGACAGCTATGAGGGCTTTATACTGTATGTGGCAGCAATGGGGGGCATGATACTGTATGGGACAGCTATGGGGCATTATACTATAATGGACATTATAGTGCATGGGGCAGCTATGGGTGTCATTATACTATATGGGGGCATTATACTGTATGTGGCGGCAATAGGGGGCATTATACTGTATAGGGCATTATATTGTATGGAGTGCATTATACTCTATGGGGGGCATTATATTGTATGGGGCAGCTATGGGTCACAATATACTGTGGGGGCAGACACGGGGGGGGCATGATACTGTGGAGGCAGCTATGGGGAGCATTATACTGTGTGGTGGCATCTATGTGGCATTACACTGTGTGGGCAGCTATGGGGGTATTATACTGTGGGGTCAGCTATGGGAGGCATTATACTGTGGAGGCATTCATGGGGTCTGTCGTGCAAGGTGGCTGGGTAAGGTGTGCGCAGGGGTCTAGTGCTGTTGAGAAGGAGTAGGGGGTCCAAGCTGAATTTTTGCTCCAGGGCTCTTTAGCTACGCCCCTGTATCTGTAAGTGTATATATTTCTGTGTGTGCATCTACTACATTATCTGTGTTCAGAGTTATGACTGTGTGTTATCTGTGGTGTTACATAGGACTGCAGGTGACATCTACTACATTATCTGTACTAAGAGTTATCACAGTGTGTTATCTGTGGTGTTACATAGGACTGCAGGTGACACTACTACATTATCTGTACTCAGAAAGTTATCACTGTGTCTTATCTGTGGTGTTACATAGAACTGCAGGTGACATCTACTACATTATCTGTACTCAGAGAGTTATCAATGTGTCTTATCTGTGGTGTTACATAGGACTGCAGGTGACATCTACTACATTATCTGTACTCAGAGAGTTATCACTGTGTTATCTGTGGTGTTACATAGGACTGCATGTAACATCTACATTATCTGTACTCAGAGTTATCACTGGGTGTAGAGCTGGTAGATTTTTCCCAAAAAATAAAATCTAGATTTTTGTCAATCATTTTTGATTTGATTCAAGATTTTCTTATTTTTAGGAGTAATTAAGGAATTACTGTGCATGCAATTCCCATATCTCAAAAAAAATACCAGGACACAATTCTTTACATTAGAGTTATCCAATAATATATATTGATTATCAGGATTGTCCCTCAGCTGCTACGTGTGATCATGCTCACTTATAAAAGGCACAATGCTGATAATCATCATATATATATATATTTGGCTCAGAGAATAAGAAGAGCAACTATGAGTGCAGAGGAACGCCAGGAACAACGAGAAACCACTTCCCAAAACAAGGCGTTAAGAAGGCAAAACCCTGAAGTAAGACGACCCTGTAATGAAGAACGTCGTTCTCAAAGAGCACAATTATAAATACTTATCATTCCTTTTACTAGCAAACCCGTGTAACGAGCTTTCTATACTAGTATAATATGTCTCTCCTAGATAAACACACTTAAATAATGGAATCTATATATATATATATTCCCATAGATGATACCGTATTATCGTCCTTTATGTAGACATATTAGCACTCACCCCGGGATTACTCATATATCATCTACATGGAAGATTCCTATATCCAACACTAGAGAAATAGGCTCATTATTCAATAAGATAATTACCAGAAATACACCTCCGTCTCCTCAACTTTCTTCCTCCAACTGTTTAAGAAATAAAAAAAAATACCAATATTACACATAATTGTTCTTGAAAGGAATATAAAATATACTATTGTTCTCTGTTATAATATACGAAACAGTCGATACAAGGAGGAGGAGTTTCTCATAGCAACCAATCAGATTGCAGCTTTTATATATGGTATATTTTCCCTGGGCTTTGATTGCCTGATGGGAAAACGTGAGTGGTGATGTCAAAAGGGATCCTACATAAAAACAGGGTTGTGTCTAGAAAATTTTTTCATAAAGCCTCCACACCCCAGGAGGCAAAAGCATTTTTCATTACTATCAATGCCTACTGCTTTCTGTGACTGAATAATACCCCCATACAGTGAATACCACCATACACTAACTGAATAATACCCCCACATCACCATACAGTTATGTCATTACAGTTTGATTCGTGGAGCCCCAAACTTTAAAACTACCACCAATCGAGGGACATCGGCTCTATCAAGTACAGCCGTCCTTATCAGGAACGTTGCATATGGTTTACTGTTTACTCAGGCACAGGGGCTCGTCCATATGATCGACTGTGCCTGGTACTACAGCTCAAGGCATCTCCTTCCTGTAAGGCATAGCCATACTCATATGTACAGGGCCGTTTCTGTGCAGATTAGACCCCGGTCAGACCCACACAGATCAAACATTCTAAGAATAGGCCATCGAATGTTAAATTCCAGGTAGTGAAGGGGTAACTTCCTTTGTGGTCTAGGGTATTAACCCCTTTGCGTAGCACAACGTAATAGCACGTCGTGGGGCTGAAGGTGATGTATCGAGGGGGCTCACGCGCTGAGCCCACTCCATATGCTGTGGGTATCAGCTGTGTATTACAGTTGACACCCAGTACTAATGGCCAGGAACAGCGATCGCAATGTTCCTGCCCGTGTAAACCGTCAAATGCTCCGGTAAAAAAAAAAAGTTTAAAGAGAGGGAGCGGCCCCGTCCGACACCTCGTCTTCCTCCCACAACGCGATCGTAGGGTGCTTATGGTTGTCATGGCAGCCCAGGGCCCTAATGAAGGCCCCCAGGTCTGCTTTCACTCTGCCTCTGTTAAGCCCGTCCTGTGACAGGGCTTAAGAGAGGCCTGTAAAATCGACAATACATTGCAATACATGGTCCTAGGGGAACTAATAAAATGTGTAACAAAAATTTAAATAAAGAAATTAGTGAAAAAACAAAAACTTAAAAGATCAAAAAAGCCCCCTTTTCCCATTTTTCCCTCTGAAGTAATGTCAAAAATAAAAAAAATAAACAAAATAGGTATTGTTGCGTCTGTACTATTACAATATACGCTTATTGAACTTGCATGTGAACGCTGTAAAAAATGTAAAATTTGAAATGCCAATCTCTCTAAAAAAAAATCATAAAAAGTGATCAAAAATGTATATGTACAAAACATGGTACCAATAAAAACTACAGCTTCTCTCCAAAAAAATAAGTCCTCACACCGCTCAGTTGTTAAAAAGTTCTGGCTTTCAGAATGTGGTAAAGCAATTTTTTTTTTTAACAAATAGTTTTTAAAAAAAGAGTTAAAATATATAAATCCTATATGAATTTGGTATCATCGTAATCTTATTGAGCCACAGAATAAAGTTAAGTTGTCATTTTTACCGCATGGTGAAAGCCGTAAAAACAAAACCCAAAAAACAATGGAGGAATCGCATTTTTTTCCAATTTCAGCCCGTAAATAATTTTTTTCAGTTTTTCAGTACATTACTAGTCCTTCTTAAAGAATTAGAATATCTTAAAAAAGTTAATTTATTTCAGTTATTCAATTCAAAAAGTGAAACTCATATATTATATAGATTCGATATAACACCAGCAGATGACATTGTGAAAAGTATTCGGCACACTGAGTCGTAGGTAATGGATTCTTGAAATTGTTATTATGTTTGATGCCAAGGGTTAGGTGCAACGTTTCGGTCAAATGACCTTCGTCAGGCACTATAAGTATACAGAATATTTATACATTGGTATATTAGCATCATATACGTACATTGGTCAAAAGTTGAGTAAAACATAACGTAAGTAAGGAAAGCAAATAAATAAAAAACAAAATAAATCAAAGAACAGAATTGTGCATTGAAATATCACAGAATAAATCAAGCAAGAACAGTATGAGTGTACGGACGACATCCTTGTCCCAAGCACAATAACGTAATCAGGTATGCAGCAATATAACGAGTTCTTCATATAGGCAGCATAAACAGTTCCACAGAGGCTGTGTTTAACAAATAGAGATATCCATACATAGCTCATTAAGGAAAAGACAGGGGTAAAGCAGTATCTCCTGTTGTCAAACAGGTACATCGCTAAGGGATTAATAAGTCTTTAAAAACTACAACTATGACAAACTATCACTAGTTACCTCCTCTAATATATTATGTTTGAGAAACACTGTCCCCCTAATGCAGGCTCTCCAAAGATATTACCTAAGTATAGAAGCATATATATCATCTACGTTTCCCCACATTTTAACACGTCTCTGGCACGGCACATAGTGCATCTATTGGAGACAGCAAGCAGAGATATTGAAAACTGTAAGATATTGATGCATAAATGATATTGAGAGGTTGTAGAACTTTTTATTATACAATATAGCATGTACAAGATCTCCGCCGCCATGCAATTCTATAACAAATGGCTGCAGCCGAGAGCCGACAGCAGGGATTCCCTTCACGCTCGATAACATATAGGCGTTACTAAGGACAGCAAGGACCAATCAGATTAAGGAGAGGCAGGGTTTGACAGGAGAGGACACGAGTGTCCTCTGATTAGCAGAACGCCCATGGCGTGACGTCAATAACCATACGCGCGCTGGGACACGCCCACTGCCCGCCCCGCTCAGGGATATTTAAACCTACCATAGATCCCCCATTTTAGTGCCAAAAAGAAGCGGAATTCCGCCATTCGTATCCACAGCGCCGATCGTCTGGACATACCAGAAACCAGGGTAACAAGGTAGGCTTGACAACAACTCTGCACTCAATACATTACAACTATGACCTGATGTTATGCTAGTTAGCACTAGACTGATAGCCTTTGCAGACCATGGAAGCCTGTCACACTTTATTACCACTTTATTACCATGTTATGAGGTTACTATGTTACCCTTAGCGATGTACCTGTTTGACACCAGGAGATACTGCTTTACCCCTGTCTTTTCCTTAATGAGCTATGTATGGATATCTCTATTTGTTAAACACAGCCTCTGTGGAACTGTTTATGCTGCCTATATGAAGAACTCGTTATATTGCTGCATACCTGATTACGTTATTGTGCTTGGGACAAGGATGTCGTCCGTACACTCATACTGTTCTTGCTTGATTTATTCTGTGATATTTCAATGCACAATTCTGTTCTTTGATTTATTTCGTTTTTTTATTTATTTACTTTCCTTACTTACGTTATGTTTTACTCAACTTTTGACCAATGTACGTATATGATGCTAATATACCAATGTATAAATATTCTGTATACTTATAGTGCCTGACGAAGGTCATTTGACCGAAACGTTGCACCTAGCCCTTGGCATCAAACATAATAAAAATTTCAAGAATCCATTACCTACGACTCAGTGTGCCGAATACTTTTCACAATACGATTGGGTTGGGACCCTATTCGTGCACCTACCTGGATCTAGTGCATTCCGAACCATTTTCCACCAGCAGATGACACACTGACTATGGAAACTTCACACTGGGCCGCAAGCAACTTGGATTGACGCCTCTCCACTCTTCCTCCAGACTCTGGGACCGTGATCTCCAAATGAAATGCAAAATTTACTTTCATCTGAAGACCGGACTTTGGACCACTGGGCAGCAGTGTTGGTCCACAGTGTTATATCAATTCCAGAGTCAGCGCAGCGTCTACCAGGACATTTTCGAGCACTTCATGCTTCCCTCTGCTGACAAGCTTTATGGAGATGCTGATTTCATTTTCCAGCAGGACTTGGCACCTGCCCACACTGCCAAAAGTACCAACACCTGGTTTAATAACCACAGTATCACTGCACTTGATTGGCCGGCAAACTGGCCTGACCTAAACCCCATAGAGAATCTACCGGGTATTGTCAAGAGGAAGATGAGAGACCCCAGACCCAACAATGCAGACGAGCTGAGGGCCACTATCAAAGCAACCTGGGCTTCCATAACACCTCAGCAGTGCCACAGGCTGATCACCTCCATGCCATGCCGCATTGATAACACCTCAGCAGTGCCACAGTCTGATCACCTCCATGCCATGCCGCATTGATAACACCTCAGCAGTGCCACAGGCTGATCACCTCCATGCCACGCCGCATTGATAACACCTCAGCAGTGCCACAGGCTGATCGCCTCCATGCCACGCCGCATTGACAACACCTCAGCAGTGCCACAGTCTGATCACCTCCATGCCACGCCGCATTGATAACACCTCAGCAGTGCCACAGGCTGATCGCCTCCATGCCACGCAGCATTAACAACACCTCAGCAGTGCCACAGTCTGATCGCCTCCATGCCACGCCGCATTGATAACAGCTCAGCAGTGCCACAGGCTGATCACCTCCATGCCACGCCTCATTGACAACACCTCAGCAGTGCCACAGTCTGATCACCTCCATGTCACGCCGCATTGATAACACCTCAGCAGTGCCACAGGCTGATCACCTCCATGCCACGCCGCATTGATAACACCTCAGCAGTGCCACAGTCTGATCACCTCCATGCCACGCCACATTGATAACACCTCAGCAGTGCCACAGGCTGATCACCTCCATGCCACCCTGCATTGATAACACCTCAGCAGTGCCACAGTCTGATCACCTCCATGCCACGCTGCATTGATAACAGCTCAGCAGTGCCACAGGCTGATCACCTCCATGCCATGCCGCATTGATAACACCTCAGCAGTGCCACAGTCTGATCACCTCCATGTCACGCCGCATTGATAACAGCTCAGCAGTGCCACAGGCTGATCACCTCCATGCCATGCCGCATTGATAACACCTCAGCAGTGCCACAGTCTGATCACCTCCATGTCACGCCGCATTGATAACACCTCAGCAGTGCCACAGGCTGATCGCCTCCATGCCACGCCGCATTGACAACACCTCAGCAGTGCCACAGTCTGATCGCCTCCATGCCACGCCGCATTGATAACAGCTCAGCAGTGCCACAGGCTGATCACCTCCATGCCACGCCTCATTGACAACACCTCAGCAGTGCCACAGTCTGATCACCTCCATGTCACGCCGCATTGATAACACCTCAGCAGTGCCACAGGCTGATCACCTCCATGCCACGCCGCATTGATAACACCTCAGCAGTGCCACAGTCTGATCACCTCCATGCCATGCCGCATTGATAACACCTCAGCAGTGCCACAGGCTGATCACCTCCATGCCACCCTGCATTGATAACACCTCAGCAGTGCCACAGTCTGATCACCTCCATGCCACGCTGCATTGATAACAGCTCAGCAGTGCCACAGGCTGATCACCTCCATGCCATGCCGCATTGATAACACCTCAGCAGTGCCACAGTCTGATCACCTCCATGTCACGCCGCATTGATAACAGCTCAGCAGTGCCACAGGCTGATCACCTCCATGCCATGCCGCATTGATAACACCTCAGCAGTGCCACAGTCTGATCACCTCCATGTCACGCCGCATTGATAACACCTCAGCAGTGCCACAGGCTGATCACCTCCATGCCACGCCGCATTGATAACACCTTAGCAGTGCCACAGTCTGATCACCTCCATGCCACGCCGCATTGATAACACCTCAGCAGTGCCACAGGCTGATCACCTCCATGCCACGCCGCATTGATAACACCTCAGCAGTGCCACAGGCTGATCACCTCCATGCCACGCCGCATTGATAACACCTCAGCAGTGCCACAGTCTGATCACCTCCATGCCACGCTGCATTGATGCAGAAATTCATGCAAAAGGAGTCCCGACCAAGTATTGAGGGCAGATACTGTACATACTTTTCAGTAGGCCAACATTTCGGTATTAAAAATCATTTTTTAAATTGAACTTATATAATATTCTAATTTTCTGACCCACTGAATTTTGGGTTTTCATTAACTGTTGCCATAATCATCAACATTAAAAATAAAATGCTGGAAATAGATCACTCTGTGTGTAATGAATCTATATAATATATGAGTTTCACTTTTTGAATTAAATTACTGAAATAAATTAACTTTTTGATATTCTAATTCATTGAGAAGGACTAGTATATGGTACTTTAAATAGTGTCAGTAAAAAGTACAACTCCTCCCACAAAATATAAATACGCCCTCACACCACTCTATTGACGGAAAAATAAAAAAGTTATGTCTCTTGGAAGGCGGGGAGTGAAAAACTAAAATGAAAAAGCAAACAATGGCTCAGTCCTGAAAGGGTAAAAGGGGTTTCTCATGCCATGCTAATAGTCCTGGTTTTGACCCATTAACCGCTTCCCGACATTTGACGTATCCATACGCCAAAGTCGGGTAGGGGAAGTATGGAGCGGGCTCAGGGTAACTAGCACCATCGCGCTCGAGCGTGATCCCGCTAGTTTAACTGGTTAAATGCCGCGGTCAACAGAGACCGCAGCATTTAAATAATTAGAAAGAGGGGGGCGACCCCCTCTAACAGCTCATCACGCCCCCCGCAACGCAATTGTGGGGGGGTGATGGTTGCTACGGCTGCCTGGGGGCTTAATGAAGGCCCCCAGGTCCGCCATCTTTGTACACCTATTAAGCCCTGCCTCCGGCAGGGCTTAATAGTGGCCTGTCACAATCACGATATACTGCAATACATTAGTATTTCAGTATATCGTGCAAGCGATCTAACGATCGCTGGTTGAAGTCCGCTAGGGAGACTAATAAAAAAAGTAAAAATGAGTTAAATAAAGTTTTTTTTTTGTGTAAACAAAAATAAAAGTATTAAAAGTTCAAAAAAACACCCTTTTCCCATTTTCCCCCTAGAGCATAGTAAAAAAATAAATAAATAACCATAATTGGTATTGCCGCGTCCGTAAAAGTCTGAACTATTACAATATATCATTATTTAACCCGCACAGTGAACGCCGTAAAAAAAACAAATTGTAAACGCCAGAATCTCTATTTTTTGGTCACCTAATCTCCCACAAAAAATGAAATAAAAAGTGATAAATGGTATTATTAAAAACTACAGCTTATCCCGCAAAAAATAAGCCCTCATACCACTTAATCAACGGAAAAATAAAAAAGTTATGGCTCTCAGAATTTGCTGACACAAAATAAATTTTCTTTTTTACACTTCGGTTTCTACTTGTAAAAGTAGTAAAATATAGAAAAAACTATATATATTTGGTATCGCCGTAATCGTATCAACCCACAGAATAAAGTTAACGTGTTGTTTTAATTGCACAGTGAATTCCGTAAAAACGGCACGCAAAAAACCATGGAGGAATCGCTGTTTTTTTTCTTTTTCTACCCCACATATAATTTTTTCCCATTTCCTAGTATATTATATGGCAAAATAAATGGTGATACGAAAAACTACAACTTGTCCCGCAAAAATCAAGCCCTCATAGTACTATATTGATGGAAAAATAAAGACGTTATGGCTTTTGGAAGGTGGGGAGGAAAAAACGAAAATTAAAATCTGAAAAAGGGCTGCGGCGGGAAGGGGTTGAAGTAGGTTGGGCTTATATAGTATGGTATAAAAAATGAAAAACATTTTCAGGTAGTTTTTGGGGAATTACGATGGTAAATCATCCGTTGAGTTTAAATATTATTTGTGATTTGGAATGTAAATGTTGTTTTATACAACTCTGCCCATCACCAGGGATCCTACATTACATACATCTCATCCCGTTATTCTTCTTCATCCTTAGGCCCCATGCACACGAACGTAAAAACGCCCGTAATTACGGGCCATAATTACGGCCGATGGACTTCTATTGGCCACGGGTACCTCCCCGTATGCTTACGGGAAGGTGCCCGTGCCGTTGAAAAATATAGAGCATGTCCTATTTCAGGCCGTAATTACGGCACGGGCAGGCCCATCGAAGTCTATGGGGCTCCCGTAATTACGGGTGACTACGTGTGTGCACCCGTAATTACGGGAGCGTTGCTAGGCGTTGCTAGGCGACGTCCGTTTAAATAGTCACTGTCCAGGGTGCTGAAAGAGTTAAACGATCGGCAGTAACTGTTTCAGCACCCTGGACAGTGACTTCCGATCACAATATAGATCAACCTGTAAAAAAAAAAAAAGACGTGCATATTTACCCAGAACTCCCTGCTTCTTCCTCCAGTCCGGCCTCCTGGGATGACGTTTCAGCCCATGTGACCGCTGCAGCCAATCACAGGCCAATCACAGGCTGCAGCGGTCACATGGACTGCCGCATCATCCAGGGAGGTCGGACTGGATTTCAGGAGAGGGACGCGTCACCAAGACAATGGCCGGGTAAGTATGAATTTCTTTTACTTTTTCTGCGGAAAGGGCTGTCCCTTCTCTCTATCCTGCACTGATAGAGAGAAGGGGCTGCCGATTACTGCAGTGTAATTTTGCAGCGAAAACGTGCCCGTAAATACGGGTGGAATACGGGTGACACCGGACCCGTATTTACGGGCACGGGTCCGTAAATACTGGTGCGATATGGGTCGAATACGTGTGACCAAGGACCCATATTTACGCCAGTATTTACGGGTGGACAAAAATACGGTCGTGTGCATGGGGCCAAAACATTTTCAGGTAGTTTTTGGGGAATTACGATGGTAAATCATCTGTTGAGTTTAAATATTATTTGTGATTTGGAATGTAAATGTTGATTTATACAACTCTGCCCATCACCAGGGATCCTACATTACATACATCTCATCCCAGTATTCTTCTTCATCCTTATTCTTTATCTTTTCCTCATTATTTCCCAACTCTGCATTCTCCTCCTCCTCAATCCTTGTCTCCTTCTCACTCTTCGCCTCTTCAATCTTTGTCTCCTCCTCATTCTCCTCTTCAATTTTTATCTTCTCCTCCTCAGTCTTTATCTCCTCGTCCTCCTTCACAATCTTCATCTCCTGATCCTTCTCCATCCTATTAGAGAATAAAAAAAGATAGTGAGAATCTAGGACATATTCTATAGACTTATTATTAAGGATCACTAATAACTACTGTGACCTTTTTTTGCCAATATTTTATACTAGAACCATCCCCACCCTGCACCTCAAAATGTACAACACCTATTCATTGTTACTGTTGTGGAAGTCAATGGCTCAAAATATATTAGACTGAAATTTAGACGAGAGTTCCAACAGACACTCACGCCAGGCACTTCATCCAGCATCCTAATCAGGAGATTTCATTTCGATATGAGTGAAGAAGAATAAATCACACAGACGCTGCTGATATGCTCAAAATACTCCTCTGAGGTTTATTGCCAAACTCAATTATAATATCATTCAAAAGGGGTGTAGGCTTGAGGTTAACCAATCAGAGGCAATGTGACAATAAGGGTATGTTCACACGGCAAACCAAAAAGGGCTGTAAAATACGGAGCTGTTATCAAGGGAAAATAGCCTCTGATTTTCAGCAGTTTTTTATGCATCATGCGTTTTTTGATGTATTTTTTTAAGGACATTTTTGGAGCTGTTTTTCTATTGAGTCAATAAAAAACGGCTCCAAATAAGGCTCAAGAAGTGACATGTACTTCTTTTTTACGAGGCATTTTTTTACGTGTCATTTTTACAAACGGCGCGTAAAAACCGTCCCGTGGGAACGAAACACAGTTTTTCCCATTGAAATCAATGGCCAGATATTTGAAATTGTATCTTTAGACATTTTTCGGGGCATTTACAGCCCAAAAAACTTCTGAAAATAAGCCGTGTGAACGTACCCTAACTCTTATTCAGCCAATAGCATACTATGAGAATATTTCAAATGCATTATTATAATTCATCATTAAAATGCTGACATCAGAATTGCATCTGGAGGCAAGCATACAATAGAGTGGTGTTAGCTGCTCTTTCCCATAGAGGGAGTACATAAGATGAAGAGAAATAGTTGCACTTTATGTCCAGGCGTTCAGCCAGACAGCCATCTGAACATTTTGAAGGATATAAGAATAATACACAATAATAACATATTTTTGCAGACTCAAGCAGAACTATGTAGAGGAAAAGTGGAGAATAAATATCTTCGTAATTTGGCATGCTTGATAATTCATAATGTCATTTAATACAGAGAATATAAGCAAATTGACCAACCATCACATTACCAATACCCAACCTGTACCAGAACCCTCAGTACCCAGTCATCCATGCCCATCTTGTACCTGATACATGGATGTACATAGAAATATTCACACTCATATTGTGTTACCCATGACAGTATAATAATCCAGATACAGTAGCTCCATGTTAGGGCACATTCACACGTGGCTGAATTGCTGTTGAATTCCGCTGTGGACAGTCCGCAGTGGAATTCTGCAGCAGCCGTTTTTTACATTTCTTTCTATACATTTTTAGGAAATTTAGTTCAGACGTTGCAGAAAATAACGGTGCGGAAATTAGCCTGCGGTGCAGAATTTTCCCTCCGCAGCATGCTCATTACATTGCGGAGAAGAAGCGGAATTTCACTGCGGATTTTAGCCTTTGCAATGCAAAAACTGAAATCTGTGTCAAGTCCGCTGTGATATCTGCAACGTCTGAATTACTTGTCAAATATGCAAATGTTGGTGCAGATTCGTTGCGTGATTGCCCCAAATCTTCACCAAGATTTGCAGCGGAAAAACTCTGCCACGTCTGGACATGGCCTTATAATGGTGTCATGTGCTATAATGTCCAGCACAAGAGTGTAACCCAACCCCAATAATATTCCTTATTCTAATAGTAGTCTTAATAAGTTTGCCTATGGTTGTGTCCTGTGTACTGACCCGGCACGTGTACTATCTCATATAACATGGATTCCCATTGAATGCTCAGAGTAAATGATGCATGGGGGTCATGTAACTAATACCATGTCAGAGGGGCTTCATAGTGACAGGCACGGGCTGCAGGAGGCCGCTGTGCAATAACGTGCCCCTTATACGCACCCCCTTATGTCTCTCTAACAATCCACCAGTAACTCTGAGCCATGAAACTCATCAGCACCGTCCCTTACATGTAATCTAACAGTAGGAAGCTGCTTTTTAGGTGACAGTAGGCCCCTTACCTACTGGACCCCTGTGCTACTGGGGTTTCCTACATATGGCATTAGGCAGAATGCCATATTTTAATCCTTTACCGCATTGTAATAGCATTTCACATTTAGCCGGTTATTCCTGCAAATGTCTCTACTATTACGGCACAGTGATGGTAATATACAGCCAACATCCCAATGCAATGGCCAAGATCAGAGATAACTCTGGTCTTGGACGTATAACCAATGCCAGCCCAACGGCACCCTCATGACGCGATCACAGGGTGACGGTGCGTTACCATGGCAGACAGTGGAATATTACATGGAGGAGATATAGGAAGAATAGAGGAGAGAAAGAGAAACAGTAGAAGAAAATAAAATACTCAACAGAAGCTGAACACAGAGCGGACTTACTTTACACCAACTACAACCCTCAATGGAGTGTCGGCTCAGCAGCTCCTTATATAATCTGAGTGATGTCATAATGTGCGGGGGCGGAGCCAACATTCACAACATTCCGTGACATCTTAAGCAGCAGCAAATATTATTTAAAGGGACAGGACCAGGCCGAGCAGCCAATCCAATTCTATATAGAAGAAATGTTCTCCACCTCGGCTCCCGAAACCTTGTAGATGAGGAGACAATGACATTATTTCTATACAATGTAATTGTGGGGTTATATATACTTATTATAACACAGATATATCCCCGACAATCCCTCATATATCCCAATAATACAGAAGCCATAAATAACATAGCACTGGATTGTATGTACAAGGGAGGGGGGATGATGTGTGGATGATGGGTGGATGATGGATGATATATGGATGATGGGTGGTTGGACTGATAATGGATGGACTGGTGGTGGATATATGGCCGGTATATAGGACAGTACATTATAAATAATACTACTATATAATACTTCAGTCATTTATGGACACGTTGCTATTCGCTGGATGAAGTGCGGGGACATTATATTATTTCCCATATAAATATGTATCCACTAGAGAAGTCTGGACGTGTCATTGTGTCGGGGGCGTCTTGGATTTCTCAATCGGAGCTGCGTCTTCTCAGCTCCTCCCATAATATGACATAAATTCACCTGATATAAGATATATAACTAAAGCCATAACTGTCTATATAAAAATGGCTGACGGCACCAGACAGGGACAAGTCCCCCGAGGAGACAGTTATAGGGACTGGGATCACAGTATTGGTTCCATTCATTTCCAGATGTTTCTCTGTGATCATCTGTAGCTCCATAGTGTCCACCATTCACTACACAGACAAGTATAAAGATGTCTCTGTATATAATGGGGAATATGAGCAGTCCCTGCCTCTCCTCCATGACAGCAGTCTAACAGAAATAGTTGTGTCCATAGCAACCAATCACAGCTCAGCTTTAATTCTGTAACCTGCACTGGGAACATGAGACGTGGACTCCGATTGGTCGCTCTGGTGCTCATTTACTTTTTGTTCTTACTGGTTTTTAACAACTTTATTAATTATTCTACTTTTCAAACAACTGACAATTCCGAAATATAACACAGAATCCCAGCACCTTATGTATCATCATCCCAGAATGTGCCGGAAAAAGGGGAGACATCCAGGACTGCCAAAAGAGCTGCCAAGTCTCCGGGTGCCATGTCCTGTCTGCAGATAATCACATCTCCGGTTCATGAAGTTCTTCTCCCCTGTGCAGCGCCCCAGACAACGTCCTGATGGTGGCGCAGACGTCACAAGTTTGTCTACGGCGCTGTCCGGGAGTGAATGTACACGCCATCAGTGCCGATTTTGGAGAGACAATGCCATTAATTTGGCCACAAAAAACTCGCAGTTTATGCAAATTTTATCTTGCAGTATTTTTTATTTTTTTTTAACAGTCTGAAATGTTTATTTCTATACTGTAAACAAGTGCCAGATTATCAGAATTTCTGGATTATTAGATGCCCTATTAAAGGAATTTTCCCATATTAAGATAAATACATGACTAGTATATACACCGTTACATTATTTTAATATAACATTATTACGACCGGAGGTCTCAGATTATCGATTATTGGATGAGAACAGCAAAGTATGCTGTAGAAATTAATAACAACTCAGAAAATCTGCAGGAAGACGACCGAAGATAAAACGTTATCACTTAGGCTAGGGCTTCACAACAACATGACGTAGTACATGAACTGCGGTGCAATTGGTCCCTAAGGGAACAAAAAAAAGTTACAAGAGACTATCACTAATTTTTAATGTAATAATTGGTTCACCAGTTTTCAGCCCCCGCCCTTGTGAGATTTCAGATTACGTATTATGCCAATTTCTGGACTATTGGATTACAGATTAAGGGGGAGTTCACACTGAGTTATTTGACCCGGAAACTGTGCCGCAAAACACGCCAAAAAAGCCTCCTATTGACTTAAATGGGAGACGAATGCTTTTTTTTCCCGCGAGTGGAAAAACTGGCTCGTGGGTTTGAGGGACAGGCCCTATCTTCGTGCGTTTACACCTGACGTCCCATTGACATCAATGGGAGGCAGAGAAAGCGTATTTTGCAGCATTTTATGCCCACAGTGCTCAATGGCCGTGGGCGAAAAACACCACGAACATCGGCGTACAGGCAGAGGAAAATCTGCCTCAAAACTCCAAACGGAATTTTGAGGCAGATTTTCCTCCTGCAAAAAAACTGTGTGACCCCAGCCTAAAAGGAATCCTACTGTATTAGTAAATAATAGGACAGCGCATGAGCTTTACTTTTAACTCCTTCCCGCCATAGCAATTTTTCAATTTCATTTTTTCCTCCCCACATTACAAAAACCATAACTTTTATTTTTCCGTCGATATAGCTGTACATAGGCTTGTTTTCTGCGGAACGAGTTGTAGATTTTCAGGGCACTATTTTTGGTGCCATATAATGTACTGGGAAAAAGTGATCCCATATTTGGGGTTTTTTGTTTTATGGCATTTACTGTGCAGTAAAAACGTCAGTTTAACCTTAGTCTGCGGGTCAATACAATTACGGTGATACCAAAATAATTTTTTTTTGTTTTACTACTTTTACAAGGAAAATAAGGATTGCTAAAAATAAAATTTGTTTTGTCGCCATATTATAAGAGCCAGATTATTATTTTTTTTCTATTGGTTCCATTTTAAAAAAAAGGTATGAGACTTTATGATCACTTTTTACTTCATTTTTTGTGGGAGATGAAGTGACCAAAAAAACAGCGATTGTCGGTGTCATTTGTTTTTCTTAGGTCATTCACTGCAAGGGTTAAATAACGTTATATTGTAATAATTCGGACGCAGCAATACCAGTTACGCTCCTTTTGTTTTTCTACATTGTGTTGGGGGAAAAATTTTATATGTAGCGCTCGAAAATCTCCTGGTAGACGCTGCGCTGAATTGTTATAACACACTGGACCAACACTGCTGCTCAGTGTCCAAAGTCCTGTTTTCAGATGAAAGTAAATGTTGCATTTCATTTGGAGATCTCGGTCCCGGAGTCTGGAGGAAGAGTGGAGAGGCGTCAGTCCAAGTGTCTTGCGGTCCAGTGTGAAGTTTCCACAGTCAGTGATGGTTTGGGGGCCACGTCATCTGCTGGTGTTGGGCCACTGTGTTATATCAAGTCCAGAGTCAGCGCAGCGTCTACCAGGACATTTCCCAGCACTTCATGCTTCCCTCTGCTGACAAGCTTTATGGAGATGCGGATTTCATTTTCCAGCAGGACTTGGCACCTGCCCACACTGCCAAAAGTACCAATACCTGGTGTTATAACCACAGTATCACTGCACTTGATTGGCCGGCAAACTAGTCTGACCTAAACCCCATAGAGAATATACAGGGTATTGTCAAGAGGAAGATGAGACACCAGACACAACAATGCAGACGAGCTGAAGATCACTATCAAAGCAACCTGGCCTTCCATAACAGCTCAGCAGTGCCACAGGCTGATCGCCCCCATGCCACGCCGCATTAATACCACCTCAGCAGTGCCACCGGCTGATCGCCTCCATGCCATGCCGCATTGATAACAGCTCAGCAGTGCCACAGGCTGATCGCCTCCATGCCACGCCGCATTGATAACACCTCAGCAGTGCCACAGGCTGATCGCCTCCATGCCACGCCGCATTGATAACACCTCAGCAGAGCCACCGGCTGATCGCCTCCATGCCATGCCGCATTGATAACACCTCAGCAGTGCCACAGGCTGATCGCCCCCATGCCACGCCGCATTGATAACACCTCAGCAGTGCCACAGGCTGATCGCCTCCATGCCACGCCGCATTAATACCACCTCAGCAGTGCCACAGGCTGATCACCTCCATGCCATGCCGCATTGATAACACCTCAGCAGTGCCACATGCTGATCGCCTCCATGCCACGCTGCATTAATACCACCTCAGCAGTGCCACATGCTGATCGCCTCCATGCCACGCTGCATTAATACCACCTCAGCAGTGTCACATGCTGATCGCCTCCATGCCACGCCGCATTGATGCAGAAATTCATGCAAAAGGAGCCCCGACCAACTATTGAGTGCTTATACTGGACATAGTTCTCAGTAGGCCAACATTTTGGTATGAAGTCATCTTTCAAATTGGGATCATATAATATTCTAATTTTCTGACAGACTAAATTTTGGGTTTTCATGAACTGTTCCCATAATCATCAACATTAAAAGAAAAACAATGCTGGAAATAGATCCCTCTGTGTGTAATGAATCTATAGAATATATGGAGTTTCACTTTTTGAATTGAATTACTGAAATAAATTAACTTTTTGATGATATTCTAATTCTTTAAAAAGGGCACAGTGAGGAGCTCATCAGTCATTCAGTATACCATGAGAATATTATAACAGATATTTTTATTTTATTTTTTTATTTCACAAAAAACAAAATACAACAACTAATGCTATTTAACTTATTTTAGTCCCCCTAGAGGACTTGAACCACCGATCATTGAATCACTTGCATGATATACTGCAATACTAATGTATTGCAGTAATTCATGATCCGGACAGTCTCGCTCGCACGCATCTCGCTCTCGTGCGCTTTTTTTTAGTTCAAACTTCCTTGGATGATTCATTTCTTATATATCTTCATAGTGGCCAGAGCTGGGCTGGGCTTTTATTTGCTTTTTTTGCAAAATTCCCTGCATATACAAAGACTTAACTAGTGAACCGCAGGTTTAAGCTGGCTGCCCAAAATATCAGGCAGCTGAATGTAGGGTGCCTGGCAGTCGGACTGATGGGGACCCTAGAGAGAAGGCTGTAGTAGTTTTCATTTCTGTGTTTTCAAAGAGAGGCACAGTCTGTATTGGCCCCGGTAGTAGTGAACGATCATATGATCGCCAGGAAGTCAGTAAGATTTGTTCCGGAACAATATGGTATGCTTTCAGGAGTCACTGCAGTTATCCCCAATGTTACACTTGTGTGAGAGATTTATCCAATTCATGAGTCCGTGAATATGGTGAACATGGCAAAATACATTCAGCGCAACTCGCTAGGTCTGAGCTGACCGGTCATCTTTACCGCGAGTCCTTATTAATATTGGTCATCCAAATTTTAAATAATGTGGTATGACCTTTGGCGTCCGGTGAATCCTTCAGACATGCACAAGCTACTTAGGACCAAATTACATCTATGGATCAGACCTATGACCAAACGGCAGAAGTAAAACAGACCAAGACAGCAGTAGCTTAAAATGTTTAATTTATAAAAACAGAACTTAAAAATATTAAAATTAGCTAAAAACACACTGCAATCCAAGACAGCATGCTAAATAAAAGACATGAGCTCGTCAGCAGAGGGGACTGTTACTGTTCATATGTAGAGTGGTGCAGGCCCCCTGCTGGTGAGCTGCAGTAATGCCGATTGTGCTCAGCAGAAAAAGAGTTTTCTTTATACCTTATATCAAATGCCCTGAAGGAAAAAGGAAGGGAAATGACTTTATCATGATACTACTATACATCATAATGGAACGTGAGAAGAACACCTGCGTCAATAACCTAATTTAAAAAGGGTTCTCCCAATCCTTAAATTCTTGTCAATCAGATGTTGGGATCCATAGGCGGTCACTATTGAATTGAAGCTTCTAAATCCACCGAATGATGAAATTACACCCCCCCCCCCATAGTTCCACCCAATTCTATCAAGTTGGGGGTGCACAAGTGCAGCCAGCTATCCGGCAGAAGATGGGGACTGTGGCATGCTCATTCTCGCTATTGGTGAGGGTCAAACCCCATTTGATCACTTTTTGACTTAAAGCAAACAACAAATGTCTGAAAAAGAATGATAATATATCGAATAAAGAACGAGACAGAAATAAGACCAGGGTGTCTATAGAAACAAAACGGTGGTTTTGTGGCTTTTAAATCTACTATCTTCTATTCCAGACAAATATACATGGTAACCGTGATCTCAAATCCTAGAACGTATAATACCGCTGTGTAGTTAAGAGGTAAAAGTGACATTTTCGGAGCTGTGTTGTACCGCCTCTATAAACAACCATTAATCTTACACGCTCTCACAGGGAACGTGCCAGTGGTGCTCTAAACAACCATTAATAATCGACTTATTGCCAAACAGAATATTGTAAAGCCATCCATAGCAGAAAGGCCTGCAGAAGAAACCTGAGGAGTATGAGCGGTTGTATAAGTGCACCCTGTAGACAGCAATACAGGACCGCAACGTGTAAAGCAGCGCAGAAGGCGCAGCAAAGTAGCCGTGACTGCACATATGGCCATGGATAGGACCGTGCAGCCAATACTAGCCTGTAAGTCAGTGGATATGTACACCGTCTATTCACAGTGATCCTCAGATATCACAAAATAAAACCCAAGCACTAAATCGCATGATCCTCAGGATTCCGTAGTCCCCGCTGCTGATGCGGTCTGGACTAGACGTCCCTGAACAGTGGTGTGGTTTTCTGCAGTCTCTGCACCAGGACGGCATTCTGCAGCCGAGCTTCCTGAATGGTGACCGTCTCATCCAAAAGGTCCCGCAACGGGAAGGAGGTCGCCAGCGTGAAGGGGATCTTCTCTGATTTACAAGGGATGCGCTCTACAAAATTCCTGATATCGCTGATCCTGAAGAAAGAAAGGAGAGGTATGTACAAGAAATCAGTAACTCACATGTCATATGCATATAAAAGGACACTTATTACTGAAAATACAAGTTACAATATTGGGCGTTCGTTTCCTTGTAAACCTTGCTTTATGTCCACACATGCTCAGAGTTCAGATATTTAAAAGCCCAACAAGTAATATGGAGGGCAAGTTTCAAAAATTGCTACTTTGTTTTATATATAAATCATGTAGATAACATGGTAAAAAAAATATTAATATATATATATATATATATCTATCTAGGCCCCCTGCTGGACAGATCTAGTACTGCTACAGCCAGATGCCACACTGGTCCCCAGCTGTGTGTATTCTGACTCCATGACCAGGCTGTAAGTTGTAGGGCCCTTGAGACAATCTCACTGTATATGTCTGTATTGAACCGGTACTCACACCAAGACACTGTCAGATAGCGTCAACTCAGCTGAAGAGGCACGTGGGAAGTTTCCAGAGAAGTTTATTTTCAGGCTGAAATACTTGTAATGTACACAAACCAGCAGGTGAAAAGATGATATTTTGCCAGAGTTGAGCAGGAGATGACCACACAGTATGGGAACCATGAGGAAAGACAACTAGGCACAGAAAGAAGGGAGGAGCTATTACCTCAGAGCCTAGCTACAGGGAGATAGCAGGGACAAAGTAAATAAAGCAAAGCAACTGCAATAGGAGCATATAACATAACATGACAGTGAATAGAAACCTAAGTCGAGGGACATGACAGTGTGGATTGCCATAGATACCCTGCGGTATGACTTATGCATTGGCTGCAATAAGACCTCCACGTGGGCAATACTGCAGATCTATCCTAACCCCCTGAACACTGATATTATAGCAAATGTGCAGTGTTTGGTATCTATCTGCAAGTGACAAAGCAGCGACAAAGTTCTATGCCTTATACATGGAGAATCCCTTCGATCACGGCTGACTGCCAAAAGTTATTTTAAAGGCGTTTTCCCACGAGGGATATTTTTGACATATATACAGGATATGTCATAACTGTCAGATAGTTGCGGGTCCCAGAGGTAGGACCCACATCTATCTCTAGAATGGGGCCCCCTAAACCCATTCTAACTTTGTGCTCTGGCTGATTTCGGACCACGAAGGTGAAAACCGCGTAGCTTAGTTCCATAAGTCCCATACAACTGAATGGTAGTTACGAAAAAGCATAGCTGAGCTGTTTCCGTAACTCCCGACCATGTAATCAGGAAGTGGCCGGGAGTCAGCCGGAGCACAGATTGGTAGAACGGGGCTTAAGGGGCCCCGTTCTAGAGAAAGGTGCGGGTTCCAGAGGTGGGACCCACATCCATCTTAAATTTATGACCTATCCTGTGGATAGGTCAAATGTCCCTCGTGGGGAAAACCCCTTTAAGTCCAGATTCACTCGAACTAGCACAAACTCTGACTTAAAAATCTGCTGTTTTTCACATCAGAGTTGTACCCGTTTTTTACAGATCCCCATAGACTTGAGTCTATCGAGGGATCCGTGAAAACTGAAGAATAGGACATGTTCTATTTATCAATGGACCCTTCACAGGGTCCGTTGAAACAACGACCGTGTAAATGGCCCCATTGAAATACACTAATCCGTGTGACGGCCGTATTCTCCATTCGTGTGAATAAGCTCTAAAGGGGTTTACCCACAACGGACATTTATCACCAATCCAGTCAATGTCTACAGTGCCGATGGAAACCGCTGAGGGCTGAACTGGGCTGTTTCCATTGGGTCCATAGACATTGAATGGAGCAGCAGCGCACCTGGGTGACCGCTGCTCCATTCAAAACCCTCCTCCCTATGATCGTCCAGTGATTAGGAATGACTGTCGGGACCCCTGTTCTACTGATCGGTGGGGGGTCCTAGTGGTGTTCACACAATTATCACCTATCGTGTGGATAAGGGATGAATCTGCTTAGTGGGAAAACCGGTTTAATAAGGCATGAACCCTTTCATTGCCAAGGACGTATGTAATAGGTTATGACTTTAAACGACTGCGGAATATAAGGTATAGCACTTAGATGGTTTCATATTAAAGCCCAGAATCTTAGCTTTCAAAACGGCACCACAATCTAGGTACAATATTGGCGGTGCTACGCTCGTTGGAAATCAGGTAGCGGGATAAAAGTTTTACTTCGCAGTTTTGTGTAAGGGAGGGGGAATCTGCAAGTGAGGGCCAGAAGAAAGATCACAGCCCGTTACTGTCATCTCCTCCCGGTCCAGCATGAATGCTTTGTATGTAGTATTTTCTATATTTTACTAGACTTTAACGTAACATCTGGCCGCTGTGTTTTTGACCCAAGAGAAAAGCAGTAGAAAAATGGGAAAAACGCAAACCGCTGTGGGTCTGATGGACTCATTAACACCTTATTCACACGAAGGTGTCAGTTTTGCGTGCTTAAAAAAACAGAGCGTTTTTCTTGCGTTGCAGTTCTGTGTGACATCCGTGTACGCATTTTTTTTACGCACGTACGTCATCCATATGTCACACGTGTCGTACGTCAGCAAAATAAACAGAAGGCGGTGGCTTTTTCTCATCATTTCTTCAGCAACTGTTGCGTGAATCACGCACAGCACATGTATGACGTCCGTGTGCTGTCCATTTTTTTCACGCACCCATTGACTTCAATGGATAAGTGATGCGCAAAAAACACACAACAGGACATGCAGTGAGTTTCACGCAGAAGACACATGAAAAACACTGAATGGCCCCATTGAATTGCATAGGTTCGTGACATTCGTTGTGTTAACGCGCGTAACACGGACGTGAAATACACTTGTGTGAATAAGGCCTAAGGCTAGGAACACGTAGCATAAACACTGCAGATTTTCCGCAACAGATTTCATTACAGTAGCAGAGTAGGAGCGATTTAAAATCTCATCCCCACAACGAGGGGGAAAAAAATAAAATTCAAAAAACTAGTCCAGAAGAAGAAAAAAAAAAAGTTTGATGCCGCAGCACGCCAATTTATGCTGTGGAATCGCTGATCTGTTGAAGGGTTTCTCGATAGAATTCATTTGAGTGGTAAAACCTGCAACAAAGTCCTATGTAGTGCGACTTATCCCGTGGAAACGCTGCGATTCAGCCACAAAAATCGCAAATGAAAACAAAATAAATTTGTATTTAATTTGAATCTAATAAATAAAGCTCATACTTACCCCCCTGCAGTAGTACTAGCAGGGCGATCCTCTTCTGAGCGCAGCCATTCATCCTGGCATGACGTTCCATCCCATGTGACTGCTGCAACAGTCACATGGACTATAGCATCACAGGAGGCTGGGCTATGCTCAGAAGATAGAGAGTTAAGTCGCCATGACTATGGGTGTGTACGTTTATTCATTTTTTTTTTTACTGCTGCAGGATTTCCGCAGCTAACATGGGGCCTGAAAAACCGCAACACAATTTGGCGTGGCTTTTCGGATGGAATTCCTAGCGGCAACTAGGGTGTATACGCTGTGTAGTTTTACGCACTGACACCGCTATATGCAGGTCCTAGAGGTGGGACGCGCACCTATCTCTATAGGACCCAGTCCTATCTTCTGCCGTTGGGCTCCAGCCACTGATGAGGTGGTCAGGTTTTTCCTAGAAACAGCCAAGCACATTTTGCTGCGCTGTTTCCTAAACTCTTGTAGGAGTGAGTGGAAATTAAGTGAATAGGTGCGGGTCCCAGAGCTGGGGGTATGCAATAAATAAGTATATACCAAGTCTCCACCTGGATGTGGCCACCTTGTCACGTGAAACGGCGGTTAGGAGGAACCACTTTCTCCCGACATGTGAAGGTCCTACCTCTGGAACACAGCCAAAGTTAGAGCTTTACTTTAAATGTAATAATATTAATTAAATTGCATGTACACATCTTCAGGGTGAGGTCTTGTATTAAAAATTCCCTTTAGTATGTAACACCGCCTATTCATGGGCAGTTGATGTTACACACACACACACACACACACACACACACACACACACACACACACACACACACACACACACGTAATAAAACGGCATTTCTGGATTACCTGTGTGTAGTGTTAAATTTCTGAACGATCCTCTTGCCATCAGCGAGCCAGATCTTGACGTTGGTCAGAGGCTCCCCAGCCTTCAGCTCAACACTCGGGAGACTTTGTTCACCTCCATCCTCCAAACCATTTGCTTTGGTAATGACTTTTGGGGTTGCACTGAGAGAAGAAAAGTAAAGACCTCAGAATAGATTCACTTTCTTTCCAGACTTCTCTATGATATCACTTTATGCACCGATCAGACAATTAAATATTGATTGACCAGCTGATCTAATACAGTGACACGACTGCGCCAATTACAGTAGTGTCAGGAGTTATAACAGGTTAATAGGGCTTCCCCAGTCCATGTTTGCCTAGATGTACATAACATAGGATAAAGTCAACCCTACAGTAAAGTAATACGTTTTTAAAGGATTTAAAAATAAATAAAAAATGACCAGAAAATTAAAAACCACAAACTTGCGAACAAACTTCCAAATACAAAACATTACGGCCGGAGATAAATTGTGGTCATGTGACCGTGCAAGAAACCATGGATGTGGTTAAATCATTAGAAGTACATCTGCCCATGTCCTAAACACACATATGACCTCCTTAAAGAGGCTCTGTCACCACATTATAAGTGGCCTATCTTGTACATGATGGGATCGGCGCTGTAATGTAGATTACAGCAGTGTTTTTTATTTAGAAAAACGATTATTTTTGACGGAGTTATGACTCATTTTAGATTTATGCTAATGAGTTTCTTAATGGACAACTGGGCGTGTTTTACTTTTTGACCAAGTGGGCGTTGTGGAGAGAAGTGTATGACGCTGACCAATCAGTGACCAATCAGCGTCATACACTTCTCTCCATTCATTTACACTGCAGATAGCGATATATCTATATCTCTATGTGCAGCCACAAACACACTATAACGTTACTGCAGTGTCCTGACAATGAATATTCATTACCTCCAGCCAGGACATCATGTCTATTCAGAATCCTGTCACTTCTGTAGCGTCTGATATTTACGATGTAACCTGTCATTTAAAACGAGATTACGCTTGCCTTGCTGTAAATATCAGAGACGCTACAGAAGTGTCAGGATTGTGACTAGACATGACGTCCTGGCTGGAGGTAATGTATATTCATTGTCAGGACACTGCAGTAACGTTAGTGTGTGTGTGTGTGTGTGTGTGTGTGTCTGCACATAGCGATATAGCTATGTGCTGTGTAAATGAATGGGGAGAAGTGTATGACGCGGATTGGTCACTGATTGGTCAGCGTCATAGACTTCTCTCCATAATGCCCACTAGGTCAAAAAGTAAAACACGCCCAGCTGTCCATTAAGCAACTCATTAGAATAAAGCTAAAAGCGGTCATAACGCCGTCAAAAATGATCGTTTTTCTAAAAAAAACACTGATGTAATCTACATTACAGCGCCGATCACATTATGTACAATATAGGCCACTTATAATGTGGTGACAGAGCCTCTTTAAAGAGGTTGTTCCAAGATCATATGTTCTATCCTAGCCACAGAATAGGTGATAACACGCTGATCGGCGAAGGTCCGACCGTGGCACCTCCACCGATCATGAGAATGGAGGTCCCATTTCTTCGAATGAATGGAGCGGCAGGTCGAGCATGAACCCAGCTGCTCCATTCTCCATGGCACTTCAGGAAATAGTCGAGCACTGTACTCCATCACTGACAGTCCCAGTTAGTGGATAAAACAGCAGTGCATATGCTCAAACTGCAGCTTCATTGATTCGGAGGAACGGGACCCCCAATCTCATGAGTGGTCGGTCCCCCACCGAGCGGCATGTTATCACCTATGTAGTGGTTAGAGGATAATATTTACGCTTGTGACAACCCCTTTAATGTCTAACCACCATGGATGATAAAGTCACAGCAGTCATGTGCACTATGAACGATCCCCATAGACAGAAATACACAGGGCCTTGTACAATCCTCACCTTCCCAGGCGGTGACCCTCTCCGGAGAACGGGTCCACATGCTTCTTTCTTATAAAGTAATGTTCACTTTTTCTGTCTTCAACATTAACTGACAATTCTTTCTTTGCGAAGGTCTTGTGCAACTCTGGTGGGAGCTCCCTGATAAAAGAAGAATATAAGACATCAATTCACCTTGTGTGACACCAAGGTAACAAACCAAAGACATAAAATGTGTATAGCATATTACATAATCCATGGAGCCCAATGTAACGATATATGTACAGCAGTGTATGGACGATGTGATCTCATGTCACCACAAATCAATAACCCACTGTTCAAGATCTCTCCTGCCTTCTCTTCTTACTGCGGAGTTTCTCCGAAAATGTTCCAAAACTCATACTAGAACTTTGTTTTCTAATAATTTTCCTGATTGGTTATTTTTGCTCAGTCTTCTGCTTCTGGCCTGAAGAAATCAAACCTAATACTGCAGTTGTGTGCTGGAAACAAGTGCCAGATTATCAAACTATCCTTTATCGGATGCCGGATTAAGAAAGTCACTGTATATGGATTAGGCTTTATTTACATACGCCCGGAGGAGCCGGTTAGGCGTTACGCGGCACGACTGGACACCACTACGCAAGGTCTGATCTCTGAGCACTGTATTAGGCTGCACTTACCCTTTCCTCATGGAGTCCATGAATTGACGATTTGCAGCATCTGTATAGTCCCTGAGCTGGCCGTCATTGATTGTAAACCCATTCTTCCACATCTTGATGATAACCTCTGCCTGAAAAGTGAAAAACCACCAAGTTAAGCAAACAAATACCCCAGTAGGCCATGTTCACACTTTCAGGATTCTGTCGAGATTTAGGCATGGATTCGGAGTCTAAACACTGACCGAAACCACGAACATTCTGCCAGCAATACATGTGAATGGGGTATATTATATATTTTACAATCTACAAAAGGCTCGTCATTGACACGGATTAGCTATATTGATTTACAATAGGGCTATAATTTATGTGCGGACCTAATGGGCAATCCACAGTAATACGTTTTGAAGACGTGTATTTTTAAAGAAATAGTCACCATTCCAGGTAATGCTCTGTGCAAGAAAAAGCGAGAAAAATCCCAGTATACATTACAGCTAATAAGCGGCAGACATATCCCCACAATGACCTAGAGATGCACGATGCATAGAAACTTCGATAATGTTTTGATACTCTGCATCCCCAAACTGTAGATACCATTATTTCATATATTTCGATACTTGGCTGTGCGGCCGCCCAGCTCAGTATAGTAACACATGAATGTATGAGAGCGGGGCTGCGGATGTGTGATACAGTCATTGCCCCGCTCCTGAGTCCTGATAACAAGTGCGCGGGGTCAGGATGATGTGATGCGGCCGGCGCTGCACTAATGAGCGGCGGCACTGAAACAGAACATGGCGGGCGCACCGCAAAACACCCCATGTTCTGTCCTCAGTGCCTGAACCGCCGCTCATTAGTGCAGCACCGGCCGCATCACCTCATGCTGACCGCGCACGCACTTCCTGTCAGGAGCGGGGCAATGGCTGTATTACACAGCTGCAGTCCCGCTGGCGGAGATCAGAGAAACCTCTAATCTCCGCCGTTATTCCCGTGAATGCTGCGATCACAGCGGACTGCAGTATTCAGGGGAAAATGAGAAGGGTGGATGCCCCTTGGATCGCGTCACAGGGAATTCCTGTGACGCGATTGAGGGACATACCATATATGGGCAGACAGCATAGGGTCCATTGAAGGACCCCTGGGCTGTCCTACCATATTTCCTGTTAGGACATACCTAAGTACGCCCTAACAACTGCCTGTGTACTATCAGTATCAGCTAATGTACTGTAATATAGATATATACCGGTACATTACTATCAGTATATAGATATATGCCAGTACATTAAAGTTTAAAAAATAAAGTAAAAACAAAGTAATGTTAAATAAAAATATTTTAATGTTTATTGTAAAAAATGTGTGTATAAGTCTCATTAAATAAAATACACATATTCAGTATTGGCGCGGCCGTAATAACCTGCACAACAATTTTCTCATCATTTATGATGTGTACGCTGTAAAAAAAATAAAAATAAAAACGGCTTTCTATCACTTATTGTGGGGCTCGAGGTGCGATGATGAATTTACCCTCCATGTGCCTCAGATTAATAGTAATTAACCCCATCATGTACCTTACATATTAACCCATTATGACTGAGACACATGATGGGGTTAATTACTATTAATGGGAGGCACGTGGAGGTTAAATTCATCATCACACCTCGCGCCTCACATCAGAAAATTGAACTTTTTTTTATATTTTTATTTTTTTATTATTGTTGACAAAGTATCGAACTGGTATTGAAATCGCAATACTAAACGAAGTATCGGTATCGAAGTCCAAATTCTGGTATCGTGACATCCCTACAATGACATAACATACCTCATCTTCGGGTGAAGCGTTAATGACGCCTGCGTCTCCTGCTTCTTCAAACAAGCTGTTCACAAAGGAGTCGCACCATTTCCTCTCGCTGCTCCTCCCCCTCATCCTGAAAACTCTGGAACAATACAAATAAAACAGAACCGTGATTTAGACGGGTAGTACAATAAACGCAGCATGTTCGCAGTTGTCAACCAACAGAGCAGAATAAAACGTGCGCCCTAATCCGGGCTGTGGTGGTCACCAAGGAATGACAATTCTTATTTAAAAATGAACATTTTTTATGGATGCCAAAAACACGGCAGCTGTAGAAAATAGAACCGCTGTCCTCCTATACTGCGCGGTATACTTTATTTTACTGGATGCCTCCGATTGTCAACGACAGTATGCCATACAGAAAAAACAAAACAAAAAAACGGGGTATGCCAACACATAAATCCCAAAAGGAGCCTCTTTTGGTACATATCGATCAATGGGGTCCTATTGATACATTTGGGGTACGATACGTCAAACCTACACTGCAATCTTACCCACTGCCAGGAAATCTCCTTCCGCAATAGTGAATTACGGCTAGTAGTCATCATCCAATCATTGTCAGGTTATTATATAAGTGGCATCCATTTATAAGAGCATTCAGGAGAATGACATGAATCATGCCATAACATTGTCACGATTGTATGACGGCCAGAACGAGTCACCGAATATCACTGCATCACATAAGTGAAACTCTATGAAGGAACTCCCCGCACCGGTCTTGAGGCTTCATGGCGTCAGTTTTGTCGGCTTCTCTCATCTTTGCAACGCTTCATCCTTCTGCACATGAGAAAAATTGGAATAATAAGTTAGACCATGTTCACACAGCGCTCACACGCTTATTCCCAATACACCATGCCCTAATCCATTACTGTGGAAAGCAGGAGAAAATGGGGAGAAAGCGGAGGCTGAAAAGTTTATTGATGTGCACAATAATGTAAAAGTGAATACCCAACTAAAAAAATAGATTTTATTTTTCTGCAGACTGTCTCCCCGTGTCGCACAGGTTCTAGGTTCTAGCAATTCAGGCAGCAGGAGAAACATATAATATATACAATATCACACAGACAAAACGTAGATCCCCCACCAGTCGCACCTCGATCCTAATATTGGCCATAAATGGATATTCCTGGAAACCCTGTCGTTTGTCTTGCTCGGTTCACCATGGAGCGCTGTGATCTAGGATGGATTTAGGCTGCATTCACACTAACAAGTTTCCCATCCGTGTACAACTGACTGCACACAAGTCAATGGGGCTATTCACACACATCCGTTCTGGTGTCCATAGTGAGAAGTTCCCAGCGTGTCCTATTCTAGGCCATTTTTACAGACTTGCCAGTTGGGGCTTATTCACACAAGCGTGCACAAATTGCGATTGCAAAAAAACAGACCATTTTTCCTGCATATGACGGTCGGTGTGTCATTTTTTCTCTCCTCTGTAAGCCCTTCCCGGTTTAACCTTTTCCCTGCATTTCTTTAGCAAGCGATCCAGACGGTACATGGATGTGCGCGGTCTGTTTTTATCGCGCACCCATAGACCATAACTGGAGATTCTGAGCTGCAAAACGGATTTGTGCAAATAAGGCCTTACGCCAAATGCACATGACGCATATTGGGTGCGAATTTGCCGCAGCGTAATACAGTACCAGCAAAGTAAGTGAGAATTCAAGAAATCTCATTGACACGTTACGGGTTTTTTTTTCGCATGTGAAAAAACCTGCGGTGCGTATTTTAAAATCCGCCGTATGACCTTATCTTGCGTTTCCCCTTGTGAATTGGGTCTGTCTAGCTTTAAATAAGCCTATCAAAATCAGCAGCATAAAAACACCTATGTCCGCATCAAATTGTAAAAACCGCACATAAAAACGAATTTAAAAAAACCGCACTATTAGGTGATTTCACTTGCGGAATTACCTGCAGATTTTCTGAACCAAATTCCACAACCTGTGCATTTAGCCTTAAAGCCTATGGGTGCGTGAAAAAAACAAAAACGGGCAGCATGCAAACTCCCGTCTGCCGGCTATTTTTCACCGATTAGTTGCGAAAGAAACGAAGGGGAAAAAAAAATAAACAAAATGAAACCAGGAATAGCTGGCAGAGGAGAAACACTGGTCACACGCAGAAACCACATTGACGACTGCGCTATGGATTCCGTCGAAAAAACGGAAACCTGTCGGAACGGTGACAAATGGAAACCATTAGCAATTTTTCCATCACCAATGATATCAATGGTGATGCAAACGGAAGCTATGGTTTCCGTTTGACTTTCCGTTGCGTGGTTCCAAAACGGATTCCTCCGACAGAAGCCCTGAACGTAAGGCGAACGCTGATGTGAAGCGGCTCTTGGGTTTGCACTGTGCGGCTTCGTTTCCGATCGGTTTTCCTCGTAGTGGTGTACGTGCTCAATAGAAAGTCTATGAGTCCATACACCGCTTGCTCAGCTTTCCGAGGACAGACGATCAGAAACGAAGCGGCACATCATTCACCCGAGCGTTTCTGCTGCTTTGTTTTAGCGATCGGTCTCCGTGCTCAAACCCCCACCAATCAAATCTTCTGACATGTCAACATTTTTTTTTTAAAGTCTAGTTACCCTTTCAAAATATTGCACTACAATTGTACATTTCTCAGCTACAAATCTCAACTACCTGTCACTGCCACCAAGCGGCAATCTTAACCCAGCTCCTTCTCAGGTCATGAGTCATCGCTAGAGCCGGTGATAAGTAGCTGTATCCAATAACCCCACCACTGATCTCCACTACTTATGCACACAATTGAAAACAATATTTTTTGTATCAGTGTGATCCGTGCAACTTTGTAATTCCATTTTATTAAAAAAAATATTTCACTTTTTTGAGATACAGCTGCTTTGTATCCTGTATACAGAGCAGCTGTATCGATCGCTGAAACCTATATCAGTCAGCTCAGCGGGACTGACTGATTCTGTGACAGCGGGTCCTGTGCGTGTCCGACACACAGGATCCACCTGTTATTGATCACATCTAATTATGAACATGGATGTGATCGATTAGAGCTCGATGCTGCGTGTATCCCGCTGACGCTGAACCAGTCAGTGCCGCGGGTCTTGAACCAGTCAGTGCCGCTGACCTGACAGATTGATGTCTCCGTGCACTATACAGCTGCTCTGTATACAGAATACAAAGCAGCTGTATCTCAAAGTAAAAATAATCTGAAATAAAACATAATTACAAAGTTGCACCAATCACACCAATACACAATTTTATTTAAAAAAATAAATATATATATATATGCAGGTACTGGGAAAGTTAGAGCTTCCCGATGGCTGTGTAAACGACATGACAATTATATACAAGTGACAGACGGCAAGAAAATGCGGAATTACAGGACATGAGTCACTAAGATTACATGAGGATCCAGTGACATCTATATATACAAAGACTGGAGAACCGGGCATATGGCATGTACACTGTCCTAGATAACGCTGCCTGAATGTACCCATAATTATACAGATTGCCAGCCTGGTATATAAACTGCAGGTAATACTCACGGCAGCGGGCCTGGCAGTTGTACAGAATGAGATACAATATGCTCCAGGTCAGTCCTGCCTGTGGGCACATTCCCCCTTTCTATGCTTCACCTTTGATTAAAGGGGTTCTCCGGGACTTCATTGATGGTATATTGTGGATTGGCAGCGACCCCAGAGGTCAGATCCCGACTGATCAAACATTAAAGGCCTATGCAGAGGATAAGCCATCAATGTTACAGTCCCAGAGAAACAGACACTTTTTTTTTTTTTTTTTAATAAATGTACATTACAAACAGCAGACAAAACTCTACGTGACTTGGATCCCGCGGACTGACAGGATCAGCAAACAATATCTGGTCTATGAGGAGAGAGTCCAACTGTCCCCCACTACCACCTTTTGGGGAAACAGGCTGAATTTCAAAACAACCTTGTTTTTTCGGAGATAAGCGGCATCAGACGTGTTTGGAAGTCACTAAAGTTGCGCCATGCATAGAAACAAGCTATATATCCAGTCAGACAGCCCCTATGGATACGACGTCAGGACCGAAGATTATTCTCCCATAGGATCGCCTAAAAACGACCAGCGCCCTCCCTGCAGTAGTCATGGAGGTTGCCGGAACTTTCACACTACTGCACCTCGCCAGTGACAATATAAGACAGCGCTGAGACAAGTAACTAAAAGTCAGAAGTGTATGTGAATGGCGATTATATAACCTCGCATCACGTATTATATCTTCATGACTTATTTGCAGTGAATTTATTCCTTCCGCCATCGTCACATTCCCAATGTCTGACTGATCAATGATATAGCTTAACCTGTCAAACATCTGCTGCGTCTAAACCCCATGTACAATCCTTCACAGTCCCCATAACAACGTATGGAGACCTCCCGGCTCTTCCTCCACATCTGCCGTTGGTTTTCAACATGCCCGATCCTTTTGTTCTCAGGACTGCAAGGACCCATTATCCACTTTACCTGCCCAGGACCTTAACCATCCTTCTTTGAATTAACACACCAACACCTTCTTTATGGAAATGTGGAAGTGGCCACAGCTTTATTCTTATTTACAAACATCGGCATGAAGACATATATATATATTTATTTCTCTCTCCTCCTGAAATGCTGATACTCCCTGTCTCCATCAGGCATGTAGGGTGCTACCTCCGTCTTCATCTGCCTTACTTTCCGCCAGCTGTGACATCTACGAAAAAAACAGAAAAAACACCAGAACAAGAATATCACCGTAGAAAAATCTTTCAAAAACAAAACCAAAAACAAAACCAAAACCACCAGGGGAGGGAGGGCGGGTGTTTCTTCCACTGCAGCTTGAAGGTAAGAGGGCTTTCTGCTCCAAACCCCCGCCTTATATCTTCTTAACCACGCCCCTCTTACTCCTTGTTAACCAATCCTGGTCCTGGGCATTATTTTAAACCGTTCCATCCTTTCTTAACCCCTTGCAGTCCCTGACACTCTCCCTAGGCGCTTCAGTGTCTGCAAGACTGCAAGGACCCATTATCCACTTTACCTGCCCAGGACCTTAACCATCCTTCTTTGAATCAACACACCAACACCTTCTTTATGGAAATGTGGAAGTGGTCACAGCTTTATTCTTATTTACAAACATCGGCATGAAGACATATATATATATTTATTTCTCTCTCCTCCTGAAATGCCGATGCTCCCTGTCTCCATCAGGCATGTAGGGTGCTACCTCCGTCTTCATCTGCCGTACTTTCCGCCAAGAAGGGGAACTGAGAAACCTACTCAGTCCCCCGACCACCCCCACCAAGCAACGCCAACCCTCTCTCGGCACCATCCAAGAGGTCCAATAAAAAGATATCGAGCCCGATATCATTCAGATGCACTCCATCCGGCGCCAGCAAATCTGCATTATCCCCCTCCAGGGATTGGTGTCGCAACCCGATCCCCCCTATAGAGCGAATGAACCGCGACACCCGCACATTAATTAGCTTGCGCACTCTCTCCAACGCTGCCATGTTCCTCGCTCCTCGCCACACCGTGCGCGCCACTATCTCAGACCAAACTACCACGCAACGGGCGAACAGGTCCTGAAAACGCGCCAAATCAGTCCGTATAAATGACAATAACTCGGCCATTTTTACTTGGCCGATATCATTTCCACCAGCATGTATTATCAGGACAACAGGTCCGTACGTGTGCCTTGTAACTGCCACTACTTCTGGCAGTAACTGCACCCACCGTAATCCCCGGACACCTCTCCAATGGACGTCGGCCTGTGAGAGGCCCAAATTCGGACCTAACGGCCTCCGTCCCGCTCGAACCGCTGCCCAATGCACGTACGAATGCCCCAAGATCCACACTTGGGGGCGCCGCGACCCTAACAAAGAAATTAAGCTACATTCCGGTCAAATGAAGATACAGGCAGGATTAACATAACACTCCATATAAAACAAGGAAGGAAAACAGGGGTGGGGGGGGGAGGGGGCGACATTTTTACTATAAAAATTTGCAGCTTACACACTCTTTAAAACCAAATCAGGTCGCACATATGACTTATAGCTATTAGACCGCCATCTACCCAGACTCATGATAGCCGCCGAATCCAAGCCCAAGGCATCCGCCTCAGTTGCCGCCCCTATCCTAAACGAATGTGTACCAAACTCGCCCGGTGGCAAACCCAGGTACCTCAAACCGGCCTTAAAAATCGCCTCAAATTGAAAACGCGACATTGCGGATCCATCCTGATGGATCAAGAATTGAGCCCCGGGCACTCGGACCAACACGAATTCCTGGACCCATTTTACCGGGCAATACTGCCCCCCAATCGACAGCCAAGCCCCCCTCCCTACCATGTCAGTCTTTGACCTCCGCACACAGACCCTGAGAGAATCTCCCAACGTCACTACATCCGATCCGAGAAGACCACCGCTTGCCCCCACGCTGTGCGGAACCAGCTCACTAACCCGTAATGCGGCAAAGGAAGCCAAAGAAAACGCCGCGCCGAACAAGGACACTTCATATTCATCCCGACACACAAAACATAAAACGGCTAGAAGCCGACCCAAAAGCGAAAAAGATACTGGCCGCCTCGTGTCCCTGGAACACGCCTCTTTTTTCCACCCTTTTAAAGACTGCCGAACTACAAATTCTTTTGTAACATCTCTGCATCCCCACAATTTTAACATAAAGGCCACCCCTGCAAAAAACTTGCTCGCCGTGGCCGCACTACCCCCTTCCTGACGTATTTGTACCAAACTTGCTAACGTGACGTCCAGGTGACACCCATCCTGTGATGGGAAGTTACTCCCCGCAATCTCCAACCACCGATCCCATGCTCTGCAATGACTCTTCCAAGTCGCCGGTACCACCGAACCCCTCAACAGCCTCATAAGTTGTCCTCGACCAGGGCCCATAAGTGAAGGGGGGGGGGGACACCCCTTCTGCCAAAGCTGCTGGGTGCAATTCCCAAAACCGGGACATCTGTGAACGAGACAAAGCATCAGCCATCACATTACGGACTCCCGGAACATGTTTCGCACGAAACCACACATTCAAACGCAAACACTTCAAAACCAACCGTCTTAATAAAGCTAATACCGGCAATGAACTAGACGACAACCCGTTCACCGCATGCACCACCGCCATGTTGTCTGTCCAAAATACAATCCTCTTATTCACCATCACGCTACCCCACAACTCTATTGCCACTATAATAGGAAACAATTCCAATAGCGTCAAATTACGTAAAACTCCCAAATCACTCCAATGCAAGGGCCAAGGGGACCTACACCAACTTCGGCCCAAAATTGCTCCAAAACCATCACTTCCGGCTGCATCCGTAAACAATTCCAAGTCTACATTAGACAACTCCGCGTCCTGACTCCACCGACCTCCCAATAAAAAAACTCAAAAACGAATGCCAGACAAACAAATCCTTCTTCATCCAAGAGGTTACCCAGATAAAATGATTTGGCTTCGAGATACCTCTAGTGGCTAAAGACAAACGCCTAGAGAAAACACGACCCATTGGAATTATACGACAAGCAAACACCAGCAATCCCATTAACGACTGTAACTGTTTTAACGTCACTTTTTTCGACCCCATGACCTGGTCAACTTGCGTCACTAGCCTTGCCAATTTTTCATCGGGCAAGCGAAAAATCATCCGCTCGCTATCTATTTCGATACCCAAAAATGACAAAACAGTTAAAGGACCTTCCGTCTTATCTTCGGAAATAGGTACACCGAAACGCGACATCACCTGTCGAAACACTCTCAGCAACGTGCTGCACAACCCAGAGCCCCCCGGGCCTACAAAAAGAAAATCATCCAGATAATGAATGACCGAGTCACAACCTGACTCCAAACGAACTACCCATTCTAAAAATGACGCAAACATTTCAAAGTAACTGCATGATATTGAACAACCCATTGGAAGGCACATATCCACGTAAAACCCTTTATCTAAACAACAACCCAGCAGGTGAAAACACTCCGGATGAACCGGCAGCAAACGAAAGGCCGCTTCAATATCAGATTTAGCTAACAACGCCCCCTGTCCAGCCGCCTGTACCAGCCTTACTGCAACATCGAAAGACGTATACGAAACTGCCGCCTCCGCCCTAGAAATACCGTCGTTAACAGAACCACCGCGAGGAAAGGTGATGAATCAGCCTAAACTTTCCTCGTTCCTTCTTTGGAACTAAACCAAGGGGGGAAACTCGCAGATTCGTATACGGCGGCTCGCTGAATGGACCTGCCATTCTCCCTAATTCCACTTCTTTCGCCAATTTTAGCCGTGCAATGCCCACATTCTCATTGATCGACTTCAAATTGTCAGCCAATGACAATGTCGCAGAATATTCAAAAGGAATCTCAAAACCAAACGAAAACCCGCTAGTGAGCACCTCTGCTTCCCGCCTCCTGTGGTACCGCTCTAACCATGGGCCCATCTCGAGAACGTTCACCGGCGTTCTCCGCTGCGCCGGAAGGAGGTGCCTTAACCGGCTGCTTACCTCTCCGGAAACACCGGAGCGCCGCATGAGCGCCCCCACAGATGGAGAATTCATGTCGGAATTTGCACGTGGCAAAGAAACGACAGTGGCCCTCGTTGTAGAGCCAACAGGCACCCGTGGGCCTAGCGGCCGCAACTCCAGTGGCGGGGCCCGGAGCTGCGGCCGCACTGGGAAAGGGGCGTTGTTGCCTGCTCCCTTGCGCTAAGATAAGCTGCAACCACACGTCCGTTGCCTTCGTCGCCCAACTAATATCAGGCGACAAAGCCAAACGACGCCGAAATTCTTCATCATATCGCCACCAGGCCGCACCACCGTGCAGCCTGTGGGCGCTGAAAATTGTGTCAAAATAGACAAACAACTCGGCCCCTTTCCCAGGATAGCGTTGGCAAATAACATGAGCCAGTGTAGCGTAACACTGTACCCAGTTGCCAAATGTTTTCGCGACTTTCGCTTTCCTATCTGAACCTCTCTCAAAGCCCCGCTCCTTGTCGACAGTCACCTGCTCCACCGAGACCAAGGACCAAATATCCACAAATTCATTCCTCCAAATCTTGTCCTTGATCTCAACTGACAAATGAGTCCCGAGAGGAGCGACTCCACAAAACAATGAATCTCTAAACGTCAAACTAGCTAAAGCATTCTCTTTCTCAGACAGGGGCATAGCTCCCTCTGGTGGCACCAAGGGACACAACGTTCCCTCATTCACTTTTAACCCAGCCACCACGGCTTTTAAAACAGAAATCAAATCCGCACCCGATGCATTAGATTTATTAAGCCATGCGTCACCGCAGGCCGACTCACCGCTCCCAGAGGTCCCACCGACTCCAGAGGGTCCTTCAGCCACTTGCCGCGGCACTGGAACCACGGCCTGCACCTCCTCCACCGGCCCGGCGGGAGGGACAACCTGGGACAGCTGCTCCTGATCCAACGACAAGCGCTGCACCTCCCGGCGTCGACTGCGTCTCTGCGGCCGTGATGATCTCCGCGACGACCTCCTCCACGATCCTGACTAGAGATGAGCGAACTTTTCAAAAGTTCGGTTCGGCTAGTTCGCCGAATTTCACAAAAAAGTTCGATTCGGACCGAACTAGTTCGGACCGAACCTGTCACTTACGTGCGCCGAGCATGCTACGGTCTCGGGTGCTGATAGAGTTAATGGGCTGCACTAACTCTTTCAGCAACCTTCACAGTACATGCTCGGCGCGCGGAAAATACAATTTAAATGTAATAAAAAAATAAAAATTATACGTTCGTACTTACTTTCCTCCTGTCCGGCCTCCAGCGATGACGTTTCATCCCTTTCGCCGCTGCAGCCAATCACAGGCTGTAGTGGCGGTCACGCACGTCAGGATGACGCTTCATCCCACGTGACTGCCTCTGCAGCCAATCACAGGCTGCAGCGGCGACATGGATGAAACGTCATCGCTGGAGGCCGGACAAGAGGAAAGTAAGTATGAACGTATTATTATTTTTTTGGGCATGTATGTATGTTTGCGTGTATGTATGTATGTTGTCATGTATGTATGTATATATGTGCATGTATGTTTGCATGTATGTTTATATGTGCATGTGTGTATGTATATTTGCATGTATATATTTGCATGTATGTATGTTTGCATGTATGTATGTTTGCATGAATGTATGTTTGCATGAATGTATGTTTGCATGAATGTATGTTTGCATGAATGTATGTTGTCATGTATGTATGTATATATGTGCATGTATGTTTGTATGTATATTTGCATGTATATATTTGCGTGTATGTATGTTTGCATGTGTGTATGCTTGCATGTATGTATGTTGGCATGTATGTATATATGTGCATGTATATTTGCATGTATATATTTGCATGTATGTATGTTTGCATGAATGTATGTATGTATGTTTGCATTTTATGTATGTTTGCATGTATGTATGTATGTCGTCATGTATGTATATATGTGCATGTTTGTATGTATATTTGCATGTATATATTTGCATGTATGTATGTTTGCATTTATGTATGTTTGCATGAATGTATATTTGCATGTATGTATGTATGTTGTCATGTATGTATGTTGGCATGTATGTATACATGTTTGTATGTATGTATGTTTGCATGTTTTTATTTTTGCATGTATGTTTATATATATGTGCATGTATGTAATTATGTTTGCATGTATTTATGTTTGCATGTATATTTGTGAATGCTTGTATATATGTATGTATGTATCTTTGCATGTTTGTATGTATGGTTTCATGTGTGTGTGTATGCATGTATGCATGATAGTTTGCATGTATGTATGTGTGTATATATGTATGTATGTATGCTTGCATGTATGTTTGTTTGTATATATGTCTGTATGGCCATGTATGATACTGTCTGCTGGCGCCCTGTATCTAAGTCAACTTCGTGGCAGGCTTCTATACATGGTATAACAGTCAGTATCACACATTAAACTGAATCTAAGCCTACGAGTCTACGACATGTTTTATTTCATTTTTTTTTTTTTTTACAGGTTTGTTGTTTGAACTACGTCGGTTTCGAGGACTACTTCGATGACGGTTTTTTTTTCTACAATAAAATGGTTAATGAGGGTTGTGTTGGGGGTGCTTTATTTCAATAAAATATTTTATCTATATCTTTTGAAATTGTATTACTACCACTTTAGTAATGGCCGCTGTCTGAGTGACAACATCCATTACTAAGGCGAGGCTTAGTGTTAGCCGGTGCAGAGGCTAACACTAACCACCATTATTACCCCGTTACCCACCACCACCAGGGGTGCCGGGAAGAGCCAGGTACGATCCAGTACCCGACCATCTGTTGTGATGGTCGGGCTCTGGGGCGGCCGCAGGCTGGTATTATGAGGCTGGGAAGGGCCAAAAACAGTGGACCTTCCCACCCTTGTAATGCTAGGCTGCTGCTGCGGTGTTGTATCTGGCTGGTTATAAAAGTCGGGGGGACCCCCACGTCATTTCTTTTTTTTTTTTTTTTTTAAAAAGACATGGGGTTCCACCCAATTTATCATAACCAGCCACATACAACACAGTGTTATTAGCCTGGGAATGGACAAAACCAGTGGCCCTTCCCACCCATGTAATGGCAGACTGCTGCGGCCTTGTATATGGCTGGTTATTAAAAATGTGGGGGACCCAACGTCTATTGTTAAATTTAAAAAAAAAAAACGACGTGGGGGTCCCCCCCATTTTTATAACCAGCCCGATACAACACAGCAGCAGCAGCCTAGCATTACAAGGGTGGGAAGGTCCACTGATTTTGGCCCTTCCCAGCCTCATAATACCAGCCTACGGCCGCCCCAGTACCCGACCATCACAACAGATGGTCGGGTACTGGATCGTACCAAGCTCTTCCCGGCACCCCTGGTGGTGGTGGGTACCGGGGTAATAATGGGTGGTTAGTGCTAGCCTCTGCATCGGCTAACAATAAGTACCGCCTTAATAATGGACGCTGTCAATCAGCCAACTACCATTATCTAGGCACTAATAAAGTTTAAAAACAAACACAAAGACAATTCTTTTTTATTGAAATAAGAAATCCCCAACAAAACCCTCGTTAACCATTTTATTAAAATTTGAAAAAACGTAGATCTACGCAGTAGTCCAACGAATCGAAGATGTAGTCCAATCGGTACATCAAAATCTGCAACAACATAAAAAAACAGTTATCAATGTGAACAATAACAATACTTCTACTCACCTACACACATATATACACGCACACACACACAAACAACCATACACAAACACACACATATACACAAACACACATATACAAACACACACCCATATATACACAAACACACACCCATATACACAAACACACACATATACAAAAACACACACACACACACAAACATATATACAAATACACCCATATATACACACAAACACACCCATATATACACAAACACACACATAAACACACACCCATATACACAAACACACATATACAAAAACATCTACACACAAACATATACACATACACCCATATATACACACACATATACACAAACACACCCATATATACACAAACACACATAAACACAAACACACATATAAAAACAAAAACAGACAAAGACACATACCCAAACACACACACACTGTTTCTTTTAAATGCTGCTGGGGAACCCGCTCGATCCACTATATAAGGCTGCGCTATAGTGCAGCATTTAAAAGAAACAGGATCCTGACCTGTCCATAGAGTTTAAGGCAGCACAGAGTATTTCAGGAGATGAGCGTGCAGATTCAGTGCTGCTGTGAACTCTGCTCTTACCATTACGTAGCTCTCAGTCTGTTACCTCTCCTCCACTCCTGTCCTCAAGAACACCTTCACATGATTGGCAAGTCACCACTGCGCACAAGATCCGCATGCTCATCTCCTGAAATAATCTGTGCTGCTGTGAACTCTGCTCTTACCGTTACGTGGTGACTTGCCAATCATGAAGGTGTTATTGAGGACAGTAGTGGAGGAGAGGTAACAGACTGAGAGCTACGTAATGGTAAGAGCAGAGTTCACAGCAGCACTGAATCTGCACGCTCATCTCCTGAAATACTCTGTGCTGCCTTAAACTCTGTGGACAGGTCAGGATCCTGTTTCTTTTAAATGCTGCACTGTAGCGCAGCCTTATATAGTGGATCGAGCGGGTTCCCTAGCAGCATTTAAAAGAAACAGGATCCTGACCTGTCCACAGAGTTTAAGGCAGCACAGAGTATTTCAGGAGAGGAGCACGGCCGGCCACAGGCAGCCGGTCGTTTTTCCAAGCCGTGCTCCCATTATGCACACGACCGTAAAAACACCCGTTATTGCGGGTCGTAATTACGACCCGCAATAACGGGCTCATAGACTTCTGTTACCCACGGGTACCTTCCCGTTTTCTCACGGGAAGGTGCCCGTGCCGTTAAAAAAATAGAACATGTTCTATTTTTCTATTTTACGGGCCGTGCTGCTATAAAATTTAGGGTATGTTCACACGACAGCGTCCGTAACGGCTGAAATTACGGGGATGTTTCCGCCTGAAAACATCCCCGTAATTTCAGCCGTAACGGCATGTGCAGGCGCTTGAACGCCGCGTCCATTACGGACGTAATTGGCGCTGCTATTCATTGGAGTCAATGAATAACGGCTCCAATTACGGCCAAAGAAGTGACAGGTCACTTCTTTGACGCGGGCGTCAATTTACGCGCCGTCATTTGACAGCGGCGCATAAATTACGCCTCGTGTGAACAGACAAACGTCTGCCCATTGCTTTCAATGGGCAGATGTTTGTCAGCGCTATCGAGGCGCTATTTTCGGGCGTAATTCGGGGCAAAAAATCCCGAATTACATCCGTAATTAGTGCGTGTGAACACAGGGTATGTTCACTAATTACGGACGTAATTCGGGCATTTTTGCCCCGAATTACGTCCAAAAATAGCGCCTCGATAGCGCTGACAAACATCTGCCCATTGAAAGCAATGGGCAGACGTTTGTCTGTTCACACGAGGCGTAATTTACGCGCCGCTGTCAAATGACGGCGCGTAAATAGACGCCCGCGTCAAAGAAGTGACCTGTCACTTCTTTGGCCGTAATTGGAGCCGTTATTCATTGACTCCAATGAATAGCAGCGCCAATTACGTCCGTAATGGACGCGGCGTTCAAGCGCCTGCATATGCCGTAACGGCTGAAATTACGGGGATGTTTTCAGGCGGAAACATCCCCGTAATTTCAGCCGTAACGGATGCTGTCATGTGAACATACCCTTATAATGACAGCACGGCTCGTAAAAGCGGCCGGCTGCCCGTGGCCGGCCGTGCTCGTAATTACGAGTCGTAATTACGAACACGACCTGTAAAATAAAAATATAGAACATGTTCTATCTTTTTAACGGCACGGCCACCTTCGCAAGAGAAAACAGGAAGGTACCCGTGGCTAACAGAAGTCTATGGACCCGCTATTTCGGGTCGTAATTACGACCCTTAATAACGGGTGTTTTTACGGTCGTGTGCATGAGGCCCCGTAATGACGGGTGGCTAATTGTGTGCACCCGTCATTACGGCAGCGTTGCTAGGCGACGTCAGTAAATAGTCACTCTTCAGGGTGCTGAAAGAGTTAACTGATCGGCAGTAACTGTTTCAGCACCCTGGACAGTGACTACCGATCACAATATAGAGTACCTGTAAAAAAAAAAAGACGTTCATTCTTACCGGGAACTCCCTGCTTCCTCCAGTCCGGTCTCCTGGCCGTTGCCTTGGTGACGCGTCCCTCGCGACATCCGGCCCGACATTCCTTGATGACAATGCAGCCCATGTGAGCGCTGCAGCCAATCACGGGCTGCAGAGGCCTCTGCAGCCAATCACGGGCTGCAGAGGCCTCTGCAGCCAATCACAGGCTGCAGAGGCCTCTGCAGCCAATCACAGGCTGCCGCGTCAGAAAAGAAGGTCGGACTGGAGGAAGAAGAGGGACTCGTCCGCAAGACAACGACCAGGTACGTATGAAATGCTTTTTATTTTTAATCAGCAGCCTCTTTTCTCTATCAGTGATTGATAGAGACAAGTGGCTGCCGATTTGTATAATATTTTTGACCGGGTTCGGTCAAAACGGGTTCGGCCGAACCCGGTGAAGCTCGGATTCGCTGCGAACCGAACTTTTCCGGAAGTTCGGACCGAAACCGGGTTCGGTTGTCCCGGTTCGCTCATCTCTAATCCTGACGATGCAGACGTCGTCGCCGACGAGGAGGAGAATCCATCGCTGGAAGACGAGGAATACCGCCGACCACGCCTCTTCACGTCACCCGATCTGCGACGTCTATGATGGCCGTGCCGGCGATGTCCTCCAGCCCGGCGTTTCCTCCCTCGCCTGGAACGCTCCCTTCTTGGACCTGCAGGAGAAAAAGATGACAAGGCAGGAGAAGGGCAAATCGAGTCCAAAACACCCTCGACCCCATCTTTCCTAGCACACTCCCCCCCTGGCCTTAACCCATGCTGACAGGGGCCCGGGGGGGACCGGGGTGGAGAAGCGACAGGCACCGCAGAAGCCCCCGCCCCCTGGCTGGGCTGTTTGCTCACCGCCCGCTTCCCCGAACCCGCCGCCATCTTCTTTTTATGTGAGCCGCCATCTTGTTTCCTGGCCGCACTGCGCCTGCCAGGACGTCCCGCCCCTGTTCTCCCCGCCGCCAATTCTGGCTGCGCAGAGAACAGCACGGGGAAAGATGGCGCCGACCCCGGCTGCACACAGGCACCGGAAGCAAGTCCCAGCTCCTGTGAACATGCCGCATGGTAAGCAACCATGTCGGACCAATCACCTGTGTCCGCCATATTCACCCCACTGTCACGAAAATCGACCGTTGCCTCCGCGCCCGCATCAGCAGCTCGAGGCGGGTTGTACCGAGCCTGTGCCGGTTTAACAGCCGCCCTCTTACCGCCATGGGGAAGGACGCCAGCGCGACGAGTGGGCGGGGGGCACTATGTCGACCGACGAAGCACCCGTCGACATAGGCCTAGGGGACCTCCTGGGACCACCGCATGACTGTGCAGCAGTCACAGCACCCCTCATAGCAACGGGGCTAGGGGTCAGTCGAACCGGAGGGCGTGTAACGCGCTGCGGCCTACCTCGAGTAGCCGCTCCCGAATGCTCCGTGCCGCGCTCTGAACCTCGCTTCTCTCCTTCCTCCAACAGGGATTCCAGCCAGGCAGGTCCCTCCGACGCTACCCGCTGTGCCACCTTCCGCAACAGTTCTTCTGCCATCTTCTTGAAAGAACACGCTCTGAATCTCCACAGCAGCAGCAAAGGTGTTTCTTCCACTGCAGCTTGAAGGTAAGAGGGCTTTCTGCTCCAAACCCCCGCCTTATATCTTCTTAACCACGCCCCTCTTACTCCTTGTTAACCAATCCTGGTCCTGGGCATTATTTTAAACCGTTCCATCCTTTCTTAACCCCTTGCAGTCCCTGACACTCTCCCTAGGCGCTTCAGTGTCTGCAAGGTGGATAAGCGGCATCAGAGGTGTCCGGCAGTGGAACATTCCCCTCTCCGCACTCAGAATACATGCACGCTTGGCGAACACAGAATGCATGTGTATGGTGGGGGGGGGGGGGTCGGAGGACAGCTATGTAATGTGTATGACCAGTATAAGACCACGTTCAGGCTATGTTCACACGATGAGAGGCATTTACGTGTGAAAAGACAGACTGTTAACAGCTGCCTCGTTTCACATGTAAATGCTCCTCCTCGCATTTTGCGAGCCGTCTGAGACGCTCGTATATCTTGAGCTGTTCTTCATTGAGTTCAATGAAGAACAGCTCAAATTACGTGGCAAAGAAGTGCCCTGCACTTCTTTGCCGAGGCAGTCCATTTACGCGTCGTCGTTTGACAGCTGTCAAACGACGACGCGTAGATTACAGGTCGTCTGCACAATACGTCGGCAAACCCATTCAAATGAATGGGCAGATGTTTGCCGACGTATTGTAGCCCTATTTTCAGGCGTAAAAGGAGGCATAATACGCCTCGTTTACGCCTGAAAATAGGTCGTGTGAACCCAGCCTCACACTGCACAGATATGTATATGGATATTTTTTTTTGTTTTTTTTTGTTTGGAAAACCAATTGCAGAAATCCACAACTCGGATTTCTACCAGGAAGCAGATCCGCACGCAGATTACCCCATTGTAATCATTGGAGCTATTCCATCTTCAGCACAGACCCTGTGGCAATAGATTTTAAAATCTGCAGCATTATTCCTTCATTATTCAGTGTGAATATTTTCCTGTGAGTGTGAATAGAACACGGAATTTAGGCTACATTCACACCTGCGTCAGTGTGTTCCGTAGTTCTGCTTCACAAGAGGAACAACAAGGAAATAACGGAAGCAACGGTTCCGTTGCACAAGGGACACCGCCGGCGGCCACCAGAACCCATTTACTTTAACAGGTTCCTTCGGTTTTCCATTGGGGTACCCGTGATTATAAAAAGCGTAGAATGCGCTATTGTTTCCGGTAATCTTGGCCGGATCTGCGACGGAGGCCCCTGAGAACCCAAAGTAGATGTGAACGAGGCCTAACATACATTTCTGATAAACGTCAGAATACGGGAGTGGAATCCATGCCTCAAATCCTAAACGCGTGAGCACGGCCTAAAGCTTCCTCCCGTGTCCCAGTCCACCTCTAACCTCACTCAGAGGACACAGGCGGAGTTGTAAAGCTTCATATGATATATGATATACCAGTTTAGAGACCTATATTCAGCAGAAGATTATCTACAGAGGGCTACGTATAAACATAATTCCCAACGCATATCGCAACGACAACACGTTCACTCAGGGTTGGGAACAGCTATTAACTGAAAGCTCTTTACGTATGCTACATTACCTGCTTGATTTCGAAAAAAGAGACTTCGGCAAGATAAGTGCACAGTTAGAAAAATAAATCAGTGATATACAAACATTCAATACCGAGCCAGACTTTGCGGATTGCGAAATTAGATTACAAAAAAACATAGAACATTTACAAAAAGAAATCAAAGAAAGAAAACACTGCAAGTATATAAAGGGACCGTAGAGATTTCGATACCGGCCAGGCATACACCTACCGTATTCGCAATCCTCCTCTCCAGAATCGTACCTATAGACCTGAAGATATCTCTGAATCAGACGTCTCTGGTACTGACGAACCCAAACCACCTTCTGCTGACAATAGACTAGGAGCCAAACGTAAAATTAAAATGAATAAATATAACCCCTCTAAGAGAACATACACCATTACAAACAAAACCAATACAACATGCTCTGGTTACAGTGGACAACAAACGATCACCTCCATGCCCTTCTCAGTGTCTTCCTTCACACGTTCTTGATCCTCATCCAAGATGACAAATATGCCATCAACACTAAATATACCAACAACTCCATCCCAGATGGGGATCAATGCAGATGTCACAGGGAAAAACACTACTACTACAGCGAATACAGGCTCTTTCCTAACAGGCCCTCCAAATGTGTTTCCTTTTTTAGGAATACACCAAACACCCTGGAACCAGACAAAATAACCAAAGTAGGCAATCAAACCTCTGACAATATGCAAATTTGCAATCTGTCGTCCGTCCAGCTGAGCTCACATCAGAAAACACTCTAGAGGATCTAGCCAATGAAAATGAATATAGAGTTAACACAGCCACAGGCCCCTTCTCATCACTACGACCTAAATCACACATGACTCCCTCCTTCACGAAGTTTGCACATATCGATATTTTCATCAAACTGGTTAGTGCGGAACTCAAAAAACTTAAAACACAAAAGTATGGAATTAGGAACAACTTGAGTCCAATGGAACAGATCGCCTTAGAAGCACTCTGCAAAAATAACGAGATCGTACTGAAATCATCTGACAAAGGTGGCAATATTGTCATCCTAAACAGAGATGACTACACGTCCATGGTTTATAGGTTACTAGACGACACAACAACCTATACCATTCTAGAGAAGAACCCCACGGAGTCCTTTCTTTTAGAACTTGACCTCCTTCTCAACGAGGCCAAATCTGAAGAACTAATCACTCAGGATGAATATAAATTTATGTTTAATGCCAAACCTACCTTATCCACCTTCTATGCAGTACCCAAGATCCATAAGAACACCAGGCCCGTCCCCGGTAGACCCATTGTATCGGGCAATGACAATCTCACTCAAGGAATAAGCATATATGTTGATGAGATTTTGTCCCCATTCGTCAGAGCTTTACCATCCTTCCTCAAGGATACTAAAGACACCCTCACCAGAATCCAAGAGATCAATGTTTCCACTACTACACTAATAGCCACCATAGATGTAGAGTCCCTCTACACTAATATTAAACACGAGCTTGGCTTAAAAGCAGTTCAGCACTTTCTGAACACAAAAGGTACACAGTTTCATGCACACAACAATTTCACAATTTCTCTTCTTCAATTTCTTCTCACGCACAACTATTTTCTTTTTGATGGTAAATTTTACCACCAACTCAAAGGCACAGCTATGGGCACAGTTTGTGCACCCACATACGCCAACTTATTTTTGAGGTGGTGGGAAGACACATTAATTTTTAATGAGGACCTACTTTTTTTCACTAGTCACATTTTGTTTTGGGGCAGGTATATAGATGAGATACTATTTTTTTGGGATGGTGACAAGACACTTTTTCTTAATTTCATGGATATCCTCAATAATAACACCATTGGGATGCATTTCACTCACCAAATACACACCAATCAAATCAATTTCCTTGACCTTCAGATCTCTTTGGACTCTGGTGGGAGTGTCCACACTAACATTTACCGCAAGGAAACAGCCACAAATAGCTTCCTTCACTGGGGGAGCTTTCACCCACCAGCCCTCAAAAAAGGGATACCAATAGGACAATACCTTAGAGCCAGGAGGAATTGCTCAGACGAACAAACTTTCCAACAAGAATGCGATACCCTCTTTAAAAAATTTACGGCTCGAGGATACCCCAAAAAGACCTTACATAGGGCATATGCCAGAGCTAGGGCAGTCTCGAGAGACAAACTCCTATATGGAAACAAACATCTAGTTACAAACAAAGACAAACACCCTTCTACTATCAGATGCATTGGAAATTTTGACACCTGCTCTCCTCATTTCTAATATACTGCGGAAACATTGGTCCATTTTACAAGCAGACCCTGACCTAGCTGAGGTCATTTCTGATAGTCCCAGTATCACATATCGACGCGGCAAGAACTTTCGGGAACATCTCACGCACAGTCATTACACCACAACATCTATTCCTCGTAAGATCTGGCTTCCGCCACCTACTATAGGCTCATACCCATGTGGCAGATGTACCTTCTGCCCGTATATGTCAAAAATCGAAATCTTTAACAACCCGGTGGACGGTAAACAATACACCATCAGGCAATTCATCAACTGCCAGAGTAGCGGTGTCATATATGCCGCCATATGTCCATGCCCAAAACTCTACATTGGTAAGACCGTTCAACGGCTATGAAGAAGGATCTCAAAGCATATTAGTACCATCAACACACGAGAAGACACACCACTTTCCAGGCATATCAGATACTTCCATCAAGAAAATGTTAATTCTCTTAAATTCTGGGGCATTACACAAGTTAAACTAGGTCCTAGGGCCGGTAATTTAGACAAAAAATTACTACAAGAAGAAGCACGCTGGATACATAGACTTAGTTCTCTTAGCCCTAATGGTCTAAACCAGGGGTCTCAAACACGGCCGGGTAAGTGGGCCGCATATAGAAAAAATGGGAAGTTGACGGGCCGCATTACTTTCAAATTTGATACAATACAAAATTATTGTTAATCAATTAGTTATTTGAACTACTATAACACTATATTACTAGAATAATAACACTACATTACTATAATAATAGCGCTAGGTTTAAAATTTGAGATATTTCTCCACGTGCTTATTTCAACAACCCAGCTTTCCAGTTTAAGTGTCGCTAAATGCAGTACGGCGGCTCAGTTAGCACACATGTCAAGATTGGGCAGCCCCTTTTAGATAGTGCCGCAGTGCCCTCTGTGGATAATGCAACACACCCCTAGATAAGGCCACAGTGCCCTCTGTAGATAAGGCCACAGTGCCCTCTGTAGATAAGGCCACAGTGCCCTCTGTAGATAAGGCCACAGTGCCCTCTGTAGACAAGGCCACAGTGCCCTCTGTAGATAAGGCCACAGTGCCCTCTGTAGATAAGGCCACAGTGCCCTCTGTAGATAAGGCCACAGTGCCCTCTGTAGATAATGCAACACACCCCTAGATAATGCCAGTGTCCTCTTCAGATACTGTCACACACCCACTTGTAGATAACGCCACAGTGCCCTCTGTAGAGGCTGCCCCAGTGCCCTCTGTAGAGGCTGCCCCAGTGCCCTCTGTAGAGGCTGCCCCAGTGCCCTCTGTAGAGGCTGCCCCAGTGCCCTCTGTAGAGGCTGCCCCAGTGCCCTCTGTAGAGGCTGCCCCAGTGCCCTCTGTAGAGGCTGCCCCAGTGCCCTCTGTAGAGGCTGCCCCAGTGCCCTCTGTAGAGGCTGCCCCAGTGCTCTCTGTAGAGGCTGCCCCAGTGCCCTCTGTAGAGGCTGCCCCAGTGATGTCAGGGGCTTGCCCAGAGCTGGAGTCCCAGGCAGAGCGCTAGTAGGCTCTTCCTGGGACTCCAGCTGTGCTCCTGACATCACTGGGACTCCTGCTCTGGGGAAGCCCCTGACATCATTGTCGATGTATGAACAGCGATGTCAGAGGCTTCCCCAGAGTCCCAGAGCAGAGCCGATAATAGCGCTCTGCCCGGGAC